>NC_045428.1:160318140-160533361 GCF_902635505.1 Sarcophilus harrisii | reverse complement strand
ATCACAACTAAACTTGACCAAAATAATATGGATTAGAATATCTTCCTGTATTCTTTGCAAAAGCAGGTTAAAAACGTGTTAAAAACAAAGTCTAAACTTGATTGGTATGCTGATTAGATTTATTGATTTGCTTTTTCCTATCTCTCTTTTTCAATTTTTGTTCTAAGAGGGAGAAATATATTGAGAAATGACAAAACAAAGTATATTAATAAATGTTTAATGTTATTTTTACCTTGATGGGACAGCTCATTGAAGATGTCAGCAAATTTGATACAATTTTCTTTTTGTATATGAAATATGCGTAACATCTGCAAGTTCATATTTTTAAAATAATTTGCCAGAAGCAGGGGCACCTAGGTAGCATAGTTGTTAGAGTTCTGGTCCTTGAATCATGTGAACTTAAACACTGACTAGCTATGTGACCCTTGGCAAGGCACTTAGCCATAATTTGCCTCAATTTCTTCATCTGTTAAATGAGTTGGAGAAGAAAATGGCAAATTACTGCAGTAGCTTTGCCAAGAAAATCTCAGTCATAATAAATCAAACACTACTGATCAACAAAACAATTTAAAGAATAAATCAAAAGTTTGCCAACACAGTATTTTCACTCTTTTTATCACTGTTTGCTTGTATTTTGTTTTCTTTCTCTTTTTTTTCCTTTTTGATCTGATTTTTCTTGTGCAGCATGATACTTGTGGAAATATGTATAGAAGCATTGCACATGTTTAACATATTGGATTACTTGCTGTCTAGGGAAGGGGGTGAGAGGAAAGAAAGAAGAAAACAATTGGAACACAAGGTTTGCAAGGGTAAATTTTGAAACTATGCATATGTTTTGAAAATAAAAAAACTTTAATAAAAAAATTAAAAACAAAGTTTTCCTATGAAAAATATTGTCATATATAATCTTTCTGGATAATAGTTTTTAAAAGGCATTTTTTTTCTTTATTTTGGTAGTACATTTCAGATAACACTTGATGAAGAAATGTTTCAGTTCCAACACTTGAATCTACAATTCTTTAAATGCCCTTACAATGGATTGTACATCACTTCTCATAACTGATTTTTAAAAGGTCTTTTTTTTCCCTGTGACTTATTTTTATGAATATTGGCCTTCAGTTAAGTTTGGGACATTAAAATCAAGATATTTTTGATCAGTCAAATCTTATCTCTCAACAGAAGCTACTCCTGTCTTTAAAATTACCAATAATCTTGCCAAGTTTAATAGGTGTTTCCCAATACTTATCTTTCTTGTCTTCTCTGTATACTGTTTCTCTCAAGTATACTTTTTCTTCTCTGGATTTTTGTTTTCCTTCCCTAGTCTGAATGGTTATTTTCAGTGTTCCTTGTGGTACACTCAGTAACATCCTTACTGTGGATACATGCCAAAGTTCTCACCTAGTAGTAAGTGTTTTTTTTTTTTTTTTTTTTTTCCGACTCTTCCTCAGTGAGTTCATCAGGTTTCATGGGTTCAATCATAGAGTTGACATATAGTTGTTAATAGCTTACTATGTACTTGGAACTGAACTAATTTGGGTTGGATTTCAATACTCCTACTTATTATATGCTCCTTAAATATAAACTTTAATCATATGTATTCCACATCACACAGTACTTTCAAACAAACCATATAAACTCCAAACTTTAGACACAGCTCAAAAATCATCTTCAGGTATCTACATATATATGCTTCAGAGAGTTGAAGTAATTGAGGCCTAAAGACATTTTAATTTGTGAGTTCATTATTAGTTAGAACACTAATTTCCACATTCTAGTTGAATGATCTCTACCCTACATCCTCTCTGCTGTTTTGTTTTCATTTATTTATTTATTCTCTGCTGCTTTGAAAACAAAAGTACCATTATACTAATGAATTTAATGAGTTACTGTATCCCTATGTTGTCATAATTATTTTTAGGTTACATTTTAAAGAATTGTTTATTCCTTCATTTTTTCTCAATAATATTTTATATTTCCAAACATATTTAAAGATCATTTTAAATATTCATTTTTGTAAGACTTTGTGCTCCAAATTTTTCTCCTTCTCTTCCTTACTTCCTCCTACCCCAAGACAGTGAGCAATCTGGTATAGGTTAAATATAAACAATTTTTAAAAACATATTTTCATATTTGTCATGTGCAAGAAAAATCAGATAAAAAGGGAGGAAAAGATGAGAAAAAACAAGCAAACAAAAAAGATGAAAATATATTATCAAATTCAGTCTCCATAGTTCTCTTTCTGCTTGGGATAGCATTTTCTATCCCAAGTGTATTGAAATTGCCTTAAATCACTGAATTGCTGAAAAGAACCAAATTTATCATAATTGATCTCCATAATTCTATTCTTCCTATGTACAACGTTTTCCTGGTTCTGCTTGCTTCAGTCAGCATCAGTCCATATAAATCTTTTCAGGTGTTTAAAAAATCATCCTGTTCATCATTTTTTAATAGAAATATATATATATATATATAATATATATATATAATTTTATATTCTACTACATTCATATACCACAACTTATTGATCTATTCCCCAGTTGGTGGTTATTTACTCATTTTCCAATTCCTTGCCACCACAAAAAGAGCTGCTACAAACATTTTTGCACATATGAGCCCTTTCCCCTCTTTTTATGAGCTCCTCAGGATACAGATCCAGTAGAGACACTGCTAAATCAAAAGGTATGCATAGTATTATAGCCCTCTGGGTATAGATCCAAATTGCTCTCCAGAAAGCCTAGATCAATTCACAATTCTATCAACAATGCATTAGTACTCCACTTTCCCCATATCCCTTCCAACACTTAATCATTATCTTTTCCTGTCATCTTAGCCAACCTGATAAGTTTCAGGTGGTTCCTCTGACTTATTTGATTGTGCATTTCTCTAATCATTAGTGATTTAGAGAATTTTTTCATATGACTAGAAGTGGATTGGATTTTTTTATCTTAAAATTGTCTGTTAATGTATTTTGATTATTTATCAACTGGGAAATGTCCTGTATTCTTACAAATTTGAGTCAGTTCTCTATGTATTTTAGAAATGAGGTCTTTCGATTCTAATAGACTTGTGAAGGAAAATGCCATCCAATTCAGAGAGAGAGAACTATGAAGACTGAATATGGATTAAAGTATAATATTTTAACCTTTTTGTTATTGTTTGTTTGCTTGTTTCTTTTTCTCCTCTGGCTATGATTTTCTTGCCCAGCATGATGAATACAGACATATTCTTAGAAGAATTGGACATGCTTAACCTATATTAGATTGGTTGCTGTCTGGAGGTGGAGCGAGAAAAGAGAAAAATTTGGAGCATAAGGTTTTGTAAAGATGAATGTACAAAACTATCTTTGCATGCAATAAGAAAAAAAAAATATTATTATCATTTTAAAAAAAAATGAAGCCTTTATCAGAAACACTGGTTTAATTTTTTTTCATAGTTTTGTGCTTTCTTTCCTTTCTTAGTTGCATTGATTTTGTTTGTGTTATAAGTTTGTAATTTAGTATAATAAAAAAATATAGATTTTATATTTTATAATATTCTCTATTTCTTGTTTGGTCATAAATTCCTTTCTTCTCCAAAGATTTGATAGGTAAACTTTTAACATTATTTTGATATGGAGTATAAGATACCTTGTTTCTGTCATACCATTTTCCAGCTTTTCCAGCATTTTTTGTCAACTACTGAATTCTTATCCCAGAAGGTGGCGTCTTTGGGTTTATACAACAGTAAATTGATTACTATAATCTTTGACTTTTGTGTCTTGTGTATTTAAGTTACTTTTAAAACTTTTTGTTTGTTGTTATCATATCCTTGAACTTAGAATGTGGAATGTTAATTCCCTAACATAAAGTATATTTCAATTCATTTACAATATCCTTTTTTACTCTAGTACTCTAACACATTGATACCTTAATAATAGATACCTATTGTCTTTAACCATATAGTTTATGCCCCAGATCCCTGCAATAATCTCTTATAATGCAAAGGAGAACCTGGTGGGCAACTGATCCACCAGAATCATCAGAAATGCTTAAAGGAAGGAAAATTTCTAAGATGTGTTTATTTTGCATTGTTGGGTTCCTGGCTCAAAGAAAACTGAGAACTGGAAAGAATCTTTTAATACATACCAAAGGAGAACAGAATGCCAAAGAAGAAAGGGGGGAGAGAGCGTTAAACTCATGAATCATATGTCTTATTTGAGCTAACATCTTTTTAGCATAGACTTTTCATTTCTGGGATTCACTATTTGACAACATTTTCTGGGGAAAATTAGAAAATAGTATGGCAGAAACTAGGTATATATCAACATCTCAAACCCTATACAAAGATAATGTCGAAATGGATTAATGATTTACACATAAAGGGTGATACTATAAGCAAATTAGGAGAGCAAGGGATGGTTTACCCATCAGACCTTTGGAGAAGCGGGAAATTTATGGCCAGAGAAAAACTAGACAACATTATGAAATGCAAAATGGATAATTTTGATTACATTAAATTAAAAGGTTTTGCAGGGGCAGAACCAAGATATCAGAGAAGAGACAAAATTTTATCTGAGCTCTCCCTAATCTCCCTCAGATCAACACCAAATCAAACCTCTGAACTGGTTTTGGAGTGACAGAACCACAAATATTTGGAATGTAACAAATTTCCAGCAGGAGATATTTTGCAAAAACTTCAGAAAAGGTGTGTTTCTATTGGGCATTGAGGAGGAGCTGAGCACAGGTACAGTGCTCAGGGTGGTGTAGTGTCCAGCACACTGAGGAATATAATGAGAGGAATCTCAGCAGTATTGGCTACTCTGTATTAGTTGCAAGCCAGTATAGCAGCAAATGAGCTATAAGACATCCATCACAAATACAAAAGGCAAATAGTTAGCCCCTCAGCCCCAGAATAATGTGGGATTTGGCTATATCCACCCAGCACCAGAAGTTAGTTAGCACCAACCCAGCACAGTCACTATCACCTGTAGAGGAAACTTGGACAATCTCCCCTTTGCCCTAAAGCAGACCTCAACCTTTAAAAAAAAAAAAAAAAGAACAATAAAGCAAAAAGAACTCTGACCATAGATAGTTTTCATGGAGAAAGAAAGAATATATTTCAAATCCTGAGGACACTAAAAGCAGATCATCTTCAGGTGAAATTTTAAAGGGAAATATGAATTGATCCTCATCTTACAAGGCTCTTTTAGAAAAATTCAAAAAAAGCATCTTAAAAGAAAGTTAGAAGAAAAATGGGGAAAGGAAATGACAACTTTGCAAAAGGGTTTGGAAAAGGAAACACAGAAATTATCTGAAGAAAACTCCTTAAAAATAGACTTAATGAAATGGAAAAAGCAAATAATTCTTTACAAAATGGAAAAAGAAAACAACTTCTTGAAAAACAGAATTTATGAACTGGGAAAAAAATACATTGAAGAAAACAACTCATTTGAAAATTCAACTGGCCAAATACAAAAAAAGAGCTAAAAAAGACAAGTGAAGAAAATATTTCATTAAAATTAAAACTGAACAAATGGAGATGAATGACTCAATGAGACATCAAGAATCAGGCAAACAAAACCAAAAAAGTGAAAAAATAGAAAAAAATATAAAATACCACGTTGGAAAACAATTGACCTAAAAAATAGATTTAGGAGGCACCATCTAATGATTATTGGACTTACTGAAAACCATGAGCCTAGACATCATCTTTCAGGAAATCATCAAGGAAAACTGCACTGATGTCCTAGAACCAGAAGGCAAAAAACAAAACAAAAGAAAACAAAACAAAACAAAAACCAGAAGGTAGAAAGAATTCAATGGATTTGCAAGGATCAATGTTGAAAAATTATCCATGCATATGTTTTGAAAATAAAAAGCTTTAATTAAAAAATAATAATTCACCAATCACCTCCTGAAAGAGATCCAAAAATGAAAACTACAAGGAATATTGTAGTTAAATTTCAGAATTATTAGGTCAAGGAAAAAATATTGCAAGCAGCCAGAAACAAATGATTCAAATATCAAGAAGCTAAATCAGGATTACCCAGGAACTAGCAGCTTCTACCTTTAAGGATCAAAGGGCCTAGAATCTGATATTCCAAAAGGCAAAGGAACTTGGATTGTAGTCAAGAATCAACTATTCAACTAAATTGAGCATTATCTTTCAGGGAAGAAGATGGACATTCAATGATACAGGTGAATTTCATTTATTTCTTTTTTTTTTTTTTTATTTAATAGCCTTTTATTTACAGGATATATACATGGGTAACTTTACAGCATTAACAATTAGCAAACCTCTTGTTCCAATTTTTCACCTCTTACCCCCACCCCTCCCTAAATGTCAGGATGACCAGTAGATGTTAAAATATATTAAAATATAACTTAGATACACAATAAGTATACATGACCAAAACATTATTTTGCTGTACAAAAAGAATCAGACTCTGAATTATTGTACAATTAGCTTGTGAAGGAAATCAAAAATGTAGGTGTGCATAAATATAGGGATTGGGAATTTAATGTAATGGTTTTAGTCATCTCCCAGAGTTCTTTTCTGGGTATAGCTAGTTCAGTTCATTACTGCTCCATTAGAAATGATTTGGTTGATCTCGTTGCTGAGGATGGCCTGATCCATCAGAACTGGTCATCATCTAGTATTGTTGTAGAAGTATATAATGATCTCCTGGTCCTGCTCATTTCACTCAGCATCAGTTCGTGTAAGTCTCTCCAGGCCTTTCTGAAATCATCCTGTTGGTCATTTCTTACAGAACAGTAATATTCCATAATTTTCATATACCACAATTTATTCAGCCATTCTCCAACTGATGGACATCCATTCAGTTTCCAGTTTCTAGCCACTACAAAAAGGGCTGCCACAAACATTCGAGCACATACAGGTCCCTTTCCCTTCTTTATAATCTCTTTGGGATACAATCCCAGTAGTAACACTGCTGGATCAAAGGGTATGCACAGTTTGATAACTTTTTGAGCATAGATCCAAACTACTCTCCAAAATGGTTGGATTCGTTCACAACTCCACCAACAATGAATCAATGTCCCAGTTTTCCCACATCCCCTCCAACAATCATCATTATTTTTTCCTGTCATCTTAGCCAATCTGACAGGTGTGTAGTGGTATCTTAGAGTTGTCTTAATTTGCATTTCTCTGATTAATAATGACTTGGAGCATCTTTTCATATGACTAGAAATAGTTTCAATTTCTTCATCTGAGAATTGTCTGTTCATATCCTTTGACCATTTTTCAATTGAGAATGGCTTGATTTTTATAAATTAGAGTTAATTTCTATATATTTTGGAAATGAGGCCTTTATCAGAACCTTTGACTGTAAAAATATTTTCCCAGTTTATTGCTTCCCTTCTAATCTTGTCTGCATTAGTTTTGTTTGTACAAAACTTTTCAGTTTGGTATAATCGAAATTTTCTATTTTGTGATCAGTAATGATCTCTAGTTCTGCTTTGGTCATAAAGACCTTCCCCTTCCACAGGTCTGAGAGGTAAACTATCCTATGTTCCTCTAATTTATTAATAATTTCATTCTTTATGCCTAGGTCATGAACCCATTTTGACCTTATCTTGGTGTACGGCGTTAAGTATGGATCAATGCCTAGTTTCTGCCATATTAGTTTCCAATTTTCCCAGCAATTTTTATCAAACAGTAAGTTCTTATCCCAAAAGCTGGGATCTTTGGGTTTGTCAAAGACTAGGTTGCTATATTTGTTGACTGTTTTATCCCTTGAACCCAATCTATTCCACTGATCAACTAATCTATTCCTTAGCCAATACCAAATAGTTTTGGTAACTGCTGCTCTATAATATAATTTTAGATCTGGTACAGCTAAGCCACCATCATTTGATTTTTTTTTCATTAATTCCCTTGAAATTCTTGACCTTTTGTTTTTCCATATGAACTTTGTTGTTATTTTTTCTAGGTCATTAAAATAGTTTTTTGGGAGTCTGATTGGTATAGCGCTAAATATATAGATTAGTTTAGGTAATATTGTCATCTTTATTATATTTGCTCGCCCTATCCAAGAACAAATTGAAACTAATGATTCATTGAGACAGCAAGAATCAGTCAAGCAAAAACAAAAAAATGACAAACTGGAAAAAACCACGAATTATCTACTCACAAAAACGACAGACTTGGAAAATAGATCTAGGAGAGATAATCTGAGGATTATTGGACTTTCTGAAAACTATGATGAAAAAAAGAGCCTAGATACTATTTTACAAGAAATCATCAAAGAGAACTGCCCAGATGTAATAGAATCAGAAGGTAAAATAGGCATTGAAAGAATTCATCGAACACCTTCTGAAAGAAACCCTAAAATAAAACCCCAAGGAATATTGTGGCAAAATTTCAGAACTATAAGATTAAGGAAAAAATTTCATTTATTTCTGATGAAAAGGTGAGAGCTGAACAAAAAATTTGATCTCTAAATACAGAACTCAAGAGAAGCATCAAAAAGTAAAAAGGAAAGAACTCTTAAGAACTCTCTCTGTTATAAATATATATGGAGAGTGCAGGTATAATTTGATTTTACTATGATGATATAATATTTTATATATATATATATATGAAACTAGAGGGTGAAAGGGGATTGTACTGGGAAAAAGAGGAAAATGAAGATAAAAGGAGGGAAATTACATCTTATGAAGAGGGAAAGATCTATTATACTTGAGGGAAAGAAGGGAGGGGGATGAATATTTTGTGAATCATAACTCAATATTTGATAGAGAGAATATCAGACATATTTGGCTTCATAGCCTATATAAGGCTTTACTCTATAAGGAAGTGGGAGGGAAAAGAGCAAAGGAAAGGGAGAGGTTAATAGAAAGGAAAACAGAAATAGTAGGGGAAAGGTATAAGAAAAGGGGAGGGGCTGTAAAGGGGAAGGACTGTTTGATGGAGGTGGTAGTCAGAAGTAAAATATTGGGGAGGAGGAAAGGAAAGTGAAAAGCAGATCTTGGAGTAAATAAGATAGCAGGAAATGTAGAATTAGTCGTTTTAATTGTGACTGTGAATGGGATGAACTTTCACATAAAAGGAAGAAGATAACAACTACATTAAAACTCATAAACCTACAACATATTGTTTACAAGAAACACTTTTAAAATAGAGTGATACATACAGAGTAAAGGTAAAAGACTGGTGGAGCAGAATCTATTATGCTTCAGGTGAAGTAAAAAAAAAAAAAAAAAAAAAGCAGGGATAGTGATCTTGATCTCAGATCAAGCAAAAGCAAAAATAGATCTGATTAAAAGAGATTAGGAAGGAAACTATACCTTGCTAAAGGGTACCATAGCTAATGAAGTAATATCAATAGGAAACATATACACCAAATGGCAAGGCATCCAAATTCCTAGAGAAATTAAAAGAGATGCAAGAAGAAATAGACAGCAAAGCTATACTATTAGGTAATCTCAACCTTACTCTCTCAGAATTAGATAAATCAAGCCACAAATTGAATAAGAAACGAGTTAAGGAGGTAAAAATAATTTTAGAAAAGTTAGGTATGATAGCTCTTTGGAGAATATTGAATGGAGACAGAACGGAGTATACATTTTTTTGGCAGTTCATGAAACATATACAAAAATTGTCTATATATTAGGGCATAAAAATTTCAAAATCAAATGCCAAAAGGCAGTAAATATATCCTTTTCAGATCATGATGCAATAAGAATCATATGTAATAAAGAGCCAGGGAAAAATGGACGAAAAATTTATTGGAAACAAAATAATCTGATCTTAAAGAATGAGTGGGTGAAACAACAAATCATAGACACAATCAATAATTTCATCCAAGAGAATGACAAAATGAGACAACATACCAAAATTTATTGGATGCAGTCAAAGCAGTTCTTTAGGGAAGTTTTATATCTCTAGATGCTTGCTTGCATAAAATAGAGAAACAGAAGATCAATAATTGAGCATGCAACCAAAAATGCTAGGAAAAACCAACAATCAACTAAAAAATCCCCAAGTAAATACCAATTTTGAAATACTGAAAATAAAAGAGGAAATTAATAAAATTGAAAGGAAAAATGACTGAACTGATAAAAAAACTAGGGCTGGTTTTATGAAAAAACCAACAAAATATGTAAACCTTTAGTTAATTTGATCAGAAAATTGAAAGATGAAAATCAAATGATTAGTATAAAAAATGAAAAAGATGAACTTTTCACCAATGAAGAGGAAATTGGAGAAATAATTTGAAACTATTTTGCCCAACTGTATGCCAAAAAATGATAATCTAAGTGAAATGGATGAATATTAACAAAAATGTAGAATGCCCAGATTAAAAAGGAAGGAAACAAATTACTTAAATAGTCCCATTTTAGAAAAGGAAATTAGAAGGGAAGCAATAAACTGGGGGAAGAGGGGGATTACATTTAAGGCTTCTGATAAAGGCCTCATTTCTAAAATATATAGAGAATTGACTCAAATTTATAAGAATTCAAGTCATTCCCCAATTAATAAATGGTCTAAAGGATATGATAGGCAATTTTCAGATGAATTAAAACCATTTCTACTCATATGAAAAGATTCTTTAAATCATTATTGATCAGAAAAATGCAAATTAAGACAATTCTGAGATACCATTACATACCTCTTAGATTGGCTAAATGGCAGGAAAAGATAATGACAAATGTTGGAGGCGATGTGGGAAAACTAGGACACTAATACATTGTTGGTGAAGTTGCGAACTGATCCAGGCTTTCTGGAGAGCAATTTGGAACTATGCCCAATGGGCTACAAAGCTGTGCATATCCTTTGATTCAGCAGTGCCACTACTGGATCCGAATCCCAAAGAGGTCATAAAAGAGGGAAAAGGAACCACATGTGCAAAAAAAAAGTTTTTGTAGCAGTTCTTTTTGTGGTGGCAAAAAATTGGAAATTGAGTGAATGTCCATCAATTGGGAATGACTAATAAACATTGGTATTTGATTGTAATGGAATATTATTGTTCTGTAAAGATGACCATCAGGCTGATTTTATAAAGAGCCTGGAAAACCTTTAATTGAATTGATGCTGAGTGAAGAGAGCAGAACCAGGAGAATATTGTACTCATTAAAAGCAAGATTGTATAATGATTAATGATTATAAGCTTAGACCTTCTCATCAATACAGTGATCTAGGACAATTCTAATAGACTTAGGGTAAAAAATACCACAAACCTCCAGAGAAAGAACTGAATGCAGATTGAAGCATATTGTTTTCACTTTTGTTGTTTTTGTTGTTGTTTTCTTTTTCAACATTTTTCCCTTTTGTTCTGATTTTTCTTTCATAACATGACTTGTATGGAAATATGTTTTAAAATGATTGTACATTTATAAACCTATATCAGATTGCTTGCTGTCTTAGAGAGAGGGGAGGTAAGGGAGGAAGATATAAAAAAAATTCAAACTCAAAATGTTACAAAAATGAATGTTGAGAACAATCTTTTCATATAATTGGGGAAAATAATATTAAGTGGGGGAAGAATTTTGATTCCTACTATATTCTATTCCAGTTAACTTTGGCACATCAACTTATAGCACTGTGTTCATTGGGGTATTTAATAAATACTACTTAGAGATGCAGACATTGTACATTCCCCTATGAATAATTCTAAATGAACACTTTTATGTGTGTATTAAACTGCCTTACAGAGAAAATGGTAATGGAAATGATGTTATATTGGAATACTTGTTTTGTTCATTTTTTTCTTTGCATTATTATGAACGTACTATATGCAGGTTCTATGTTCTGTACTTGACACATAATATTTCATTTGATCATCACAATAATTATGAGAGTTAGGTGCAATTATTATCTATATTTTGGAGATGTGGAAACTGAGACAAGGTAATTCAGCTAGTATCTAAGGCCAGACTCTCAATTTCCTGATACAAGGCCTCAATTTCTATTTATTGTATCACCTACACTATATAATATTAGTGAAGTTTATGATTTATTGTATTGATTATACAGACAATAAAATGATGAAGAAATGTTAATAATAGAGGATAAACTTGAAAATGTTGTATGCATACACTTTTTTGGGGGCTGAAAGAGGTAGTTGTTAAATATTTACCAATGCACCACTGCAAAAATCACAACATGAAGAAGAATATAAAATACTAGAAAGATAGGTTGGAGAAAAATTGGACACATTTTGTAGAGTGTCTTATTTAGTGTACAGAGGGAGACACTGAAATCTTAAAATCTGCCCAGAGTGCAGAGGTGTCATCAAATACAGAGAGTTGGTACCCAACAAGCATCTGTGCATCACTGGCACAAAATACCAGTGCTCTGATCCCATTTGTTGCAGAGCATGATGGGCCCAACTACTTGTGATCAACATAGGGGAAAAAAGAGTTCTTCTGTGAGAATACCAGAGGCTGCTCTGTGATTCCTGGTTGTCACCCCAACAGCCCAAGAATCACCAAATTCTTCTCTTGGAAACAGCTACTGATGAGTGAAAGAACAGGCTCCAGGAAACATGGACTGTCTTTAAAAAAAAAAAAAAAAGAGAGAGAGAGAGAGAAATTTAAAATTGGACATAGTGAGAAAGAGAGGACACTTTAAGAAGTATACCTATACTTTGAAGCTGTCAGTTATGTCTAAATATGGGAAGATGCCCCAGTTGTGATGGGATGAAGAATAGCAAAATATGAAAAGGTTGGACCAGGAATCCAGAGACAATGTGGTCAAACTGGAGGAGAACAAGTTCAAAATGTTCCAACAAATCCAGAATCTGCAATGAGAGGTCAGAGCCAAGATGGCGGAGAGTAGACAGGACTTTACTTGAGCTCTCCATGGCTTCCCTCAGAACTAGATCAAGTCTGTAAACACATTTTGGAATCACAGAACCCACAAAATATTTGGAGTGTAACAAATTTTCAGTAGCAGATATCTTGGAAGAATTTCAGGAAAGATCTGTCTCAAATGAGCAGGGGAGGATGCAGCCCAGTACAGGTAAGATGCAAGGAGACCCAGAGCAGAGAGGCTCCTCGTGGGGAATATAGGGATAGCTTCTCAGCTAAAATACAGCAGAGTTGGCTGCTCTGTCCTGGTTCAGAAGAGAAACTGCAACAAATGATATTAGAAGTAGAGGAGAATTGAACAAGATGCCTGCAGAAATGTTCCAGGCACTTTGGAAAGGAATGAGGAGCTGTTCTTTCAAGAATCAGAGCTTGCTTACATTTCCTAAGTCACCTGCCCCAACACAGGATTGATAGAAGTGCTCATGAGTTTCCAGAGGGATATAACTCTTGATCCTGAATCAGCCAATTTTCATCTTTTCCTGTCTGAAGATTTAAAGGAGGTTCAGTATGGAAGTGTCCATCAAGACCTGCCTGAGAAAAAAGAAAGATTTTGCTGTGCTTTTGTTGTTTTAGGGGCCCAAACTTTCACCTCAAACAGATGGTAATGTAAAATGGAGATAGGAGACAAGGCAGAGTGGAAATTGGGCATATGTAAAGATTCAGTTAATAGAAAGTACAAGCTTCCTTCATGTGAGGATATAATGACTCTAGTGGGCTTCACATCTGGAAATAATTCCTTCCTCTGGAATTCAAAAAGGGCATTCAATTCAGCCTGCCTATATACAAAGTGGGCATTTTCCCCCTTGATATGAAAAGGGGCATATAGAATTTTATGTCACAGACAGATCCCTTATCCACAGTCTTTCAAATATAGACTCTGAAGGGCCTTTTCATCCTTATTTCTTTCCTTTTCTGCCTAATAAAGTTCACTTATTATCTATCCCATGAGTCCTCAGTAGAGAGCTTTCAATGATGCTAATTACTAAGGGTGACTCTTTATGGCAAGTGACTGAATATAACACTGCCCATGACATTCTATTTATTTGAGCTCATGTTAATATGATTCATAAAGTGATGTGTAATTATTAAAACCAATGAGAATAAAGTCCATCTTGTTTAGGCTTAGTATATTAAAAAAACAAAAACAAAAATTTTGCAATATCTTTGTAAATGGTAGGTGAGTTTCTAGTGCCTAAACAGAATGGAGAAGGTAGTATAATGAATATAATTGAGGGAATTTAAAAAATGGAGATAATTTCCAAATAGAGGAGAAGAGGAAAAATTTAAATGTTAAACAAATGAATGTATAAATAAATAAGTAAACCAAAAAGAAAAAGAAAAAAAAGAAGGAAGGAAGGGAGGGAGGAAGGGAAGAAGGGAGGAAGGAAAGAAGGAAGGAAAGAAAGAAGGTCTCAACAAATTTGTAGAAATTAGGAAATTGAGGCGAGACATTTTGCCAAATATTCTTTGACTGTTTTCTTCTATTTTTATAAGCTTGTTCTTCCCTATAGAACTTTCCCTTCCCCTTCTCAGAGGTATCACATCATAGAAGACACTCTAAAACAATATCGATAATGTCACAATATTTCCAGTTTAAAATTTAGACATTTTTTAAACCCACTGTCCATTGGCTTCAAGAATTGAAAGGTGAGATAACTCTGGTCTAAAGTGTTTTTCATGTAACTGGGAAAAATAAAATATCAGATAAAATAGGAAAAAAATTAAATAAAATCATTTGTTGAAGATTTTGGATTTATTGGGACAGCTTATCTTTGCACTCTTCTAGTTTGACTAAGTTGTCTCTAGATTCCTAGTTTAGTTTTTCCAAATCCTGATATTCTTCACCCCATAAAAACTGGCGCATTTTCTCATATTGAGAAATGATTAACTATTTCAAAGTATAGGTATGTTCCTTAAAGTGTGTCTCTCTCCTTCCTCCTCAATTCTCTTATTCCCTTCCCCTCCTACTTTCCTTCAGGGTAAGATAGATTTCTATATCCATATTGAGTATGTATGTTATTTCCTCTGTGAGTCAATTCTGGTGAGAGTAAAGTTTACTCACTTCCCTTAATTTCCCCCTCTTCCCCTCCTCTATAAAAGATTTTTCTTGCCTTTTTTGTGGTAGATACCATTCCACCTCTCTCCCTTTCATCCAGAACATTCCTCTCTCATCCCTTAATTTTATTTTTTAAGCTATTATCCCTTCAACTCACATTTATGCCCTCTGTCTATGTATGCTCTTTGTAATTGTCATAATAAAGTTCTTATACGTTACAAGCATCATCCTTCCATGTAAGAATATAAAAAGATTAGCCTAAGTCCCATATGATTTCCCTTTCTTGATTACCTTATGCTTCTATTAAGACCTCTATTTGAAAGTCTAATTTTCTATTCAACTCTGGTCTTTTCAACATAAATGCTTTAAAAACAAAGTTGGCCAAATGTTAAAAGAGGCACAAAACTCACTGAAGAAAATAATTCCTTGAAAAATACAATTGAGCAAATGTAAGTTAATGATTTTGTGAGAAATCAAGAAACAATAAGACAAAACCACGAAAATTAAAAAAAAATACAAAGCAATGTGAAATATTTCATTGGGAAAACAACTGACTTGGAAAATATATCTACACACACACACACATACACACTACTAGCACCTAAATTATCACGGGCTGAAATCTCTGAAAGCTCTTGTTCCTCCTGCTGCTGCTTCAGATTTAGTGGCTCCCAAGGCCCTCTCATCCTAGAGGAACAAAGCTTTTCTGCAAATTTGCCAAATATACTTTGACTGTTTTCTTCTATTTTTATAAGCTTGTTCTTCCCTATAGAACTTTCCCTTCCCCTTCTCAGAGGTATCACATCATAGAAGACAATCTTTTTTTTTTTAATAGCCTTTTATTTACAGGATATATGCATGGGTAACTTTACAGCATTAACAATTGCCAAACCTCTTGTTCCAATTTTTCACCTCTTACCACCCACCCCTCCCCAGATGGCAGGATGACTATAGATGTTATATATATTGAAATATAAATTAGATACACACAGTATACATGACCAAACGTTATTTGCTGTAGAAAGAATCAGATCAAATATTGTACAATTAGCTTCAGAAGGAATCAAAAATGCAGGTAAAAGCAACATATGGATTGGGAATTTAATGTAATGGTTTCTAGTCATCTCCAGAGTTTTTTTCTGGGCATATTGGTTCAGTCTATTACTGCTCCATTGGAAATGATTTGCTTGATTCCGTTGTTGAGGTGATTATGTTCCATCAGAAGTGGTCATCATATAGCATTGTTGTTGAAGTATATAATGATCTCCTGTCCTGCTCATTTACTCAGCATCAGTTCGTGTAAGTCTCTCCAGGCCTTGAAATCATCCTGTTGGTCATTTCTTACAGAACAGTAATATTCCAATATTCATATACCACAATTTATTCAGGCCATTTCCAACTGATGGACATCCATTCAGTTTCCAGTTTTAGCCACTGCAAAAAGGGCTGCCACAAAACATTCGTGCACATACAGGTCCCTTTTCCTTCTTTATAATCTCGATATAATCCCAGTAGTAACACTGCTGGATCAAAGGGTATGCATGGCTTGATAACTTTTGAGCATCGTTCCAACTACTTCCAACATGGTTGGATTCGTCTGTCAACTCCACCAACAATGCCTCAATGTCCCAGTTTTCCCGCATCCTCCAACAATCATCATTATTTTTCCTGTGTCATCTTAGCCAATCTGACAGGTGTGTAGTGGTATCTTAGGAGTTGTCTTAATTTGCATTTCTGATTACAATGACTTGGAGCATCTTTTCATATGACTAGAAATAGTTTCTAATTTCTTCTATCTGAGTATTGTCTGTTCATATCCTTTTGACCATTTTTTCAATTGAGAATGGCTTGATTTTTATAAATTAGAGTTAATTCTATATATTTTGAAATGAGGCCTTTATCAGAACCTTTGACTGTAAAAATATTTTCCCAGTTTATTGTTTCCCTTCTAATATTGTCTACAATACTTTTGTTTGTACAAAAACTTTTCAGTTTGGTATAATCAAAATTTTTTATTTTGTGATCAGTAATGATCTCTATTCCTTCTTTGGTCATAAAGACCTTCCCCTTCCACAGGTCTGAGAGGTAAACTATCCTGTGTTCCTTTAATTTATTAATAATTTCATTCTTTATGAACGTGGGTTCTGATTCTTTAAAATTTGTTTAGAGTCATTTTTAAAAATATTTTTAAAAGGCTTTAGGGAGACCTCACAAGTCCTTATTTCACCCACTATCTTATTCCTATTTCTTTTTAACAAATGATTTTAGAAGTAGAGGAGAATTGGGACACTGTCTTTGGTGATACTCTAGGATATGACAAGTACTTTGGAAAGGAATAAGTAGCTCCTAATTTAAGAACTAGTATTTGTTTGCCTTTCCTAACCCATCAAGCATTTGGGAAATGCTCCTGAGTTTCCAGAGGGATATAACTCTTGATCCTGAATCAATCAGTTCTCATTTCATCCTGTCTCAAGATTTGAAGAAGATCCAATATAGACGTGTACTCAGGACTTACCTGACAACAAAGAAAGATTTAACTAGGCTCTCTTACTATTTTAAGGATTGAGATCTTCACCTCAGGAAAACACTATTGGGAAATAAAGATGGAAAAGAAGAAAGAAAAGGAACTGAGCATTTGTAAAGATTCAGTCAACAGAAAGGGGAAACTCTTCCCTATGGCATTAGAATCTCCACAGGCTGTACATCTTAAAATAGTTTTTTTTTCTCTCTGGCATTCATAGGCTTTTATTTGTTTCAACCTATATAAAAGGTACATATTTGTCTGGGTTATGAAAATGGACATGAAGATTTTATGATGCTAGAGACAGATTCCTTGTCCACTGTCTCCTCTTTGCTCTTACTTCTCTTTTGATATTCCCAACAAAGAAAGTATCCTTGATTCACTCATTTATCTGTTCCATTAGTAATCAATAGAGCTCTGTCAATGATTTTAATTATACTATACAATATTCTTAATGCATATGAGGGAAAGTGATACTGAAAATGACTTTCTATTTATGTGAATTCTTTCTTTATGTTGAAATGATCAATAAAGTTACATGTGATTATCAAAATCAATGTTAATAAAATCAACATTGCCTATACATGATATAAAAAAGGGAATGGGGACTTTTTAAAAAGCAGCTAGAACATATAAACTAAAGATCAAAAGGAAAGGGAGGCAGAAAAGGAAGAGATAAAGACTGAAAAAAAAGATGAATATTTTCCAATAGAGAAGGATGAAGAGGAAAAATTAGATTGTTAAATGAATAAATAATCAAGAAAAGAACAAATTCAAAGAGTAAAGAAACAAATAAGTTAGAAAATAGTTTTCTTGAATGAAATCATAGGTTACGGAAAGTTGAGGGTCCTGAGATAAAATAAAATGAGTTCCATAGGAGCTTCAAGGAACTTATACTAAATCAAGAAATATAAAACTGAAGATATAAATGCAATTATGAATAATTACACAAAGAAAGACTTATATTACCAATGCCTAAGGGATCTTTTAAATTAGCAGTGCGTTATAGTGTCTAGTCTAAGGTGACAGAAGAGAAGAAGGAGACCCAAGCCCAGGGCATGTCTGGAAAATGCCAGTGGTGATGATGCTGGACAATTCCACCTTCAAGTCAAAGAAGCTATTGGATTAGTGGGAGAACCAAAAATTCTAAGTTCTGGGAGGAATCAATATGCCCCTAATTCATCAGCAGATTCTTGTTCTGATTAGTATTCACTATACAATGACTCAAATAATGCCTGATAATTTTGGAAAGGAATTCCTCTTGCTATAAAATCTGCCCATTCTGAGCGTGGGGAAATCTGGTCAGCAGAACAAAGAACCTGGAAGAAAGTTTCTCGGGAATCTATATAACTTACTCTCCACTAATATCAGTGGTCTGACACCATTTATAAATGGACTCAGAGATATGATAAGAAGATAAACCTTTGATTACTGATGATTTCCAAACTTTTGTTGGACTTCCTAGAGAAGAAGCAGTGAAATGTCTTAACCAAGTAAGTTAGTATAATCCTGAATGGCAAAAAATGCAATTTGAAGAATATTTCAGGTATTTGTAACAAAAAGACCAGAATTCAAAGGAAATTTTGACATAAAATATCGAGAAGAAATATATGTATATTTTAGATATGCAAAATTCAGAAGAAAATCATTAAAGAATTCACTGATAAAGGTCAGTCTTTTTACTTATGATATAAGAAAATGTTATCAGCATTTTAAAAACTTAGAATTACAAAGGTAGTTTGAAAAAAGTGTTAGGCTGAGTTGAACATGAAAAGGTGACTCAGAAATTAGATAAGAAGAGTTTGTAAAAAGGAACAATTATTTCATAAAAATGGCACATGAAAGAAAGAACTAACACAGAGCAAGCAGGTGGGAATGAAGAACTGGTAATGTTAGAACCACAGTCTCATCCTTACAAGGATTGATTGAAGAAACAAAATGTACATTTGAAGAAATTTAGAAGTGTTCCAATTTTTTAGAGAGATGAGAATACTGAGCTATAAAGTTCGGGAGGGATGCTAACATATCAAAATCTATGGGACACACCAAAAGCAACTGATAGAGAACAAATTACAACTCTAAATGCTTATAATAACAAAACAGAGAAAGGACAGAGTAATGAATTACTTTTTCTTTTTTTCTTTTAAGCTTTTTATTTTTAAAATATACGTTTTATGGAAAATTTCTCAACATTGATCCTTGCATAACCCTGTGTTTCAGATTTTCCCATTCTTTCTCTCACCCTCGCCTAGATGGGAAGCAATTCAATATATGTTATACATGTTAAAATATATGTCAAATCCAATATATGTAAACATATTATACAATTCTCTTGTTGCACAAGAAAAATCAGATCAAAAAGGAAAGGAAATAAGAAAACAAAATGCAAGTGAACAACATCAAAAAGAATGAAAATGTTATATTGTTATCCACACTCAGTTTCCACAGTCCTCTCTATGGGTGTAGATGACTCTCTTCATCACGAGATCATTGAAACTGGCATCAATCATCTCATTGCTGGAAAGAGTCACGTTCATCATAATTGGTCTTTGTATAATATTGATGTTGCTGTGTACAATGATCTCCTAGTTCTGCACATTGCACTTCACATCAGTTCATAAAAGTCTCACTAGACCTCTCTAAAATCATCTTCCTGATCATTTCTTATGGAACAATAATATTCCATAATATTCTATACCATAACTCATTCAGCCATTCTTCAATTGATGGCTTCCACTCACTTTCCAGTATGAATTAGATTTTCAATGAAAAAGAAAACATAAAAAGAATAGATTAAATTTCCCTAATTAAACACAAAATTCAAAATCCTAAAAATTAAAGGTGAAATTGCTAAAATTGAGAGTTTAAAAAATTGAATTAATATGTAAAATTAGGAGTTGGTTTCATGAAAAATCAAATATAATACACAATTGGTTAATTTGACTTTTAAGAAAGAAGAAAAACAAATCACTAGTATCAAAATGAAAGTAAGATTTATAAAACTAAGAAACATTGAACTGAAATAATTATAAGAAATTATTGTTCAGTTATATGCTCATATATTTAGCAATTTAAATGAAATGAAAGAATATACAAAAAATATTAGTTGCTTAGATTAGCAGAAACAGAAGAGGAAAAATATCTAAATAGACAATTAGTATAATTGATTGCACCAATAAAAAAATGTTTTAAAAAAATCATTTGACTTATTAATAGATGCAAAAAAAAATCCTTAAAGAAAGTTCAACACTCATTTCTATGTAAAAAAAAATACTTGAAAGTATTGATATAAATGAATTTTTCCTTAAATCGATAAAGAAATTTCTTTAAATAATTAAAAATTATTTATAATAGGAATAAACTAGAAGCTTTACCAGTACGTGCAGATATAAAAAAAGATACCCACTCTCACCAGTATTACTCAAGATTGCATAGGAAATTTTAATAATAAGATAATAAAAAAAGAAAAAGAAACAGACAAAATCAGAATATGGTATCATGTAATAAAATTATCTCATTGTGCAAGCAATAGTATGATATTCTTAGAAAGTTCCAAATACTCATCTAAAAAGTGAGTAGAAATGATAAATAATTTTAGGAATTCTGATTACAACAAATTTTTTAAATTGTTCAAATAAAGCAAATGTAGCAAAGATCAAAAGAAAATTGGAAAACTGGGAGGTAGGGAATTTTTATACAGTTTATAGACAGTATATAGATAGTCTCCTATCTCAATACATAAAGAACTTTGTCAAATACATAGAAATATGTCATACCCCAATTGATAATGGTCAAAGGATATGAACAGTAGTTTTCCAATGAAGAAATCAAAACAATTTATAATCATATTAAATAATTTATAATCATATTAAAAAAATTCTTAGATTAGAAAGTAAAGAAATGCAAATTAACCTTATAATGCAATTAAACTTTATAATATCATTTTACACCTACTAGACTGTCAAAAATGATAGAAAAGGAAAGTGTTAAATATTTGAGTTTATATGGAAAAATTGAGATACTAATTCACTGTTGGTGGACTGTGAAATTATCTAATTTTGGAGAGCAATCTGGAATTATGTTCAAAGAATTATTAGAATAAATATCTAGACCCTTTGATCCAGCAATACCACTACTTGGTCCATTTACAAAGAAGATTAGGGGAAGCACTTAAAGAACTTAAAGCCAAAGACACCATATTCCACTCCAGAGTGAGATGTGCTTGCATTAATTCTTCCTCCTCTGTGAAGATCACTAATTTTAAAATCAGCCAGAGTCAGGAATTCAGGTTAGGGGAAAATGGTCAGTCTTTATTCTCAGTGAAGAAGGATCAGAGGTGGAAGAGAATCGGTGATAGCAATGTGTGCAGCTGAGTTAAGAAGCTAGCTAGACCAGCAGCCACACCACCAGCAGCTAGGAGGATGGAACCCAGGCCCAATCTCCCCCAGCTTCTCTTCCTCCTTCTTCTCCCGTCTTCCTTCTCCCTTCTCCTTCTCCTTCTTCTTTAAAATTATCGGGCAAAGAAAAAAGAACCTCACCATAGAAACTTACTATGGGAAGAGGGAGGACTAGGGTTCATCTTCAGAGGAGGACACTGAAGAAAAAAAAAAACTTCTACCCCAAAGAATAACATGAAATGTCTCCCCAGCTCAGAAAGAATTTATAGAAGAACCTAAAAAATTAGAAATCAAATGAGAGACATTGAGGAAAAAGCTAATCTAAACTAAACTGAAAACCATCCAAGATAAGCAAGAAATTTATTTTTAAAAAAGTTAACAAAATAGAAAATGGGATATAGAATCTCAAAGACAAAAAACAACTCTTTGAAAATTAGAACTGGGCAAAGGAAAACAGTGAAGCTATGAGAGACCAAGAATTATCAATACAGATTATAAAGAATGAAAAAATAGAAAAGAATGTGAAACAATTTATTTAAAAAAAACAAACAAACAATGGATCTGGAGAACAGCTAAAGAGAAGAAAATGTAAGAATAATTGAACTGCCTGAAAGTTGTGACCAAAAAGAGGATCTTGTAATAATAATGCAAGAAATATTCTGTAAAGGACCATACTTAAGTATGAAGGGGCAGGTCGGTTCTCCAAAAAGCCCCCACAGCTGCAACCTTGAAGAAATGGCAAATCAGCCTTTACTGACACAGATGTTGCTTATAGATTGGGAATAAAATAAATTGGAGGCAAGAGGAGAGAGGTCAAAGAATGCAACTGCCTCTCAGTCTCCTTGTATCATTATTATCCTTTCACATGAAGGGATCGGTTCTGCTGGTCTGACTTGGATCCCCAGCAGCCACTGTCAGTTGGCTCCCATAATATCCAGCAGCCACTAGCAGGTTGCTTCCAAAACAATAATCTAAAAAGATTCTATTGGATTGATAGAACATGAGGGAAAAGTCGAAGTAGAAAAAAATCCACCCATCACCACTTCAATGAAATCCTTTGTGGAAACATATAAAAACATTATAGCCAAATTTGGAATCCCCTAGGTCAAAGAGAAAATTTTGCAAGAAACAAGAAAAAAAAATTCAAATAAGGGGGAGTTCAAATTAGAATTGCACAGGACTTATCAACAGCCACCATAAAAGACCACAGATCCTTGAATCATATCTACCAAAAATCAAAAATTAGGTTCTGATCAAAATATCATATCCACCAAAGCATTCTATAATATTGAATGAAAAATGGATATTCAATGAACTTCAGATTTTCAGTCTTTCTATTAACTAAACCTAAATTCAAATAGAAAGTGTAATAATGAGAGCTTAATATCAAAGATCCATTTCAAGGAACCTGACATGGACAAACTTTTTTTTAACCTGGGTAATCTATAACTTATTTTTAAGACTGACATCAACAATAGGATAACATAAAAGAAAGATTGGGGAAGAGTTAAACTAAAAATAGTAATTGTGTTGTACAAATGAGGTAAAGAAGAAGAATAGTTACAGAGGCATTAGGAGGGAGGATGGTTACTGGTTTTGAAAATCTATTCACATTGTGAATGGGTTAAATACATATATACTATAAAGGGTATAGCACCCTCCAAAATCTATAAAGAAATAACGGAGAGGGATGGAGAGACAAGGAAGCAAAGATTTTGGGTAGAAGACAAATGAGGGATTAAAGCAGAATTAAATAAATAAAGCAGAATTAGTTAAATTATAAAAGCAGCACAAGACCTATATCTATGTATACATAAATATATCCTTTCCTAACTATAGCCTGCTTGGGGATAGGTGGGGGAGGGAGGAAAGAAAGGGGGAAAAAGAATAGAGTAAACAAAGAGTGTAGCAGAGAACAAAAGAACAATTTAAAAGGAAGTAAAGACAGACACTTATGAATATTATTTCTTCTACTAATATATATATATATATACACACACACACACACACTTTCTTAAATTAGTATTCATTATTATAGATTTTGAATGTTCTTAATATTGTTGGACCAATGACAATGTTCTCTTTTGTTTTCTTTCATTTTGTTTCATATTCCTTTTCCATTTTTCTTTTTTGTAATGATGTTTTTTCCCCTCTGAGATACCTCTTCCTGTTAGTTAAGTTCTTACCCAGGGTCATATAGTTAGAAGTGACAGTGTCTGAGGCTTAGATTTAAATGCAGGTCCTTCTAATTGTATTAAGTTTCCTATCCATTGCATCACCTAGCTGCCCCTTGATGATTGTTTTTTAAATAAAATAAATGTTAAAGAACTCAATTAATCTCATGGGATATTTACTGGAACCCACAGACATCCTGGAGTTTTTTCTAAGTATTGAAGGAAATATAATTTCAAAGATATTAAATAGAACTATACTAAAAAGAAAAAAAAATAAACAAAACACAATAAATAAGCACAGATGAATAAAGGGTAAGAAATTGAGCCAAAACAAATAACAAATTAAAGTTTTTGTGCTACTTTCTTTTTTTATTCCCATTTTCTTCTCCTTTAGAGCTTACTATTTCCCTCTTTTCAGAGATATCTTACCAAAGAAAACATTTCAAAACAATAGAGAAGTCCTTATTATACCTTAAGATAAAATCAAATTCTTTCCACCCAAAGCCTACTTACTTGATGGATTGACAGACAAATCAACTCCCCTCTGAAATGGATACATGTAACCACTATTGTAAATCATATAGTCCATTATTATTAAAAAAAAGGGGTGGGGGGAAGAACTCTATTTGACTGTAGAAAGCAGAAACACTTTGAAATATTATGAACTCTCACATACTGAGAGGTTGAAAAAAGGATCTTAAAGGAATAAGACATAAAAAATACACAAAGCTAGATCTAAAACCTTTTGCTGACAAAGTACTGAGAAAAGTGCCAGTCTTACACAGAGTAGAACATTAAAAAAAGAAGTAAGTTTCATTTGAAAAAAAAATAAAAGAAACATTAATAATAGAAAAAGCTACAACTTTAGTAATCAGTGCATAATAACAATTAAAGGAGAAAAACATGAGATACTGAAGAAGGAAATATCAAAGTTTATATTTGAACTGATTATGGGATATGAGGCAGGAGGAAATTTGGAAGAGAGATGATTTGGGAGGTTTTTTCCTTGTCATGTTTCCAACTCAGTACATCAGAAAGGTGATATCTTGAGCACTGCAATTGAGGTAGGTTACTGCTAAGTGACCCAAGGTGTGTCCAAGTAGTAAGAGGGAGGGAAGGAGTTTTCATCTCAAGAGATGGTAACACTGAAGGTAAACAGAAGAAAGTGCAGAAATCACCTGAAGCAGAGTGCAAGCTTCTATCAAAAGACAGGAGTTTTCTACCTTTGAGGGTGGAGTTAAGAGAGGCTAAGTAGGGGTAAGGACACACAAGAAGGCTCACAGTCAATGCCAGTATCTTTGCCTCAGAGGTCAAGGAAGGATAATTTCCTACTGAAAAGGAAGGAATCAGAGACTCAGGAACATACATGCAAGAGTTTAATTGCTAATCTCCAGCCAAGTCTGCCTGAACTAGCTCACTGACTGGGTGACTGAGAGTGCAGAGAGGGTCTTCTCCAGGACAATGAGGGAGCCACTAGAACCTTTGTCTGTACAGAGAGCAGGGGGGGTCATTCATTAGACTAGGCGACATATATATATGTCTATATATATTCATATATATAGACATATATTCCAAATTACATATTGCTCTTTTTCAAAAGGACAAAAATATAATTTTCAGAGGCTCTTAAATGACCTAATCCAATCAATTAAAACTGTCCTATATATTATATATTCAACTATAATAACTATATATTAAAAATATCCTATACAGAACGTCTTAATATCACATAAAAGAATCCAAGAGGTTCTTAAAAATATTCAACTTTCAGAAATAACATAACCTTATGTTGAGGTAATTGATTTATTTCATTAAGTTCACAAATCAGCTTTCATATTTAACAGAAACATTTTCTTTTTTTTTTTTTTTTTTTTTACACAGCCTTTTATTTACAGGATATACATGGGTAATCTTTACAGCATTAATTGTGCCAAACCTCTTGTTCTAGTTTTGCTTACCTCTTATTTCCTCACCCTCCCTTCTAGATGGTAGATTGACAAGTAGATAAGTAATATATTAAAATATAATTAATACACATTGTTATATCTGACTAAAATGTTATTTTGCTGCAGAAAATCAGACTCTGAAATATTAGCAATTAGTCAGGGTTGAAATCAAAATGCAGGTGTGTATAACATAGGATTGGGAATTCATTATAATAGTTTTTTATTTCATCTCCCAGAGTTCTTTTTCTGGGCATAAATAGTTCAGTTCATTACTGCTCCATTAGAAAATGAGATTGGTTGATCTCAAGTTGCTGAGAAGGGCCTGATCCATCAGAACTGGTCATCATATAGTTTTGTTATTGAAGTATATAATGATCTCTGGTCCTGTCATTTTACTCAGCACGTTCATGTAAGTCTCCAGGCCTTTCTGAAATTATCCTGTTGGTCATTTCTTACAGAACAGTAATATTCCATAATTTTCTATATATCACAATTTATTCAATCATCTCCACTGATGGACATCCATTCAGTTTCCAGTTTTTAGCCACTACAAAAGGGCTGCCACATAAAACATTCGTGCACATACAGGTCCCTTCCTTCTTTATAATCTCTTTGGGATATAATCCCCAGTAGTAACATCTGCTGGACTCAAAGGGTATGCACAGTTTGATAACTTTTTATAGTTCCAAACTACTCTCCAAATGTGTTTGGATTCGTTCCACAACTCCACCAACAATGCATCAATGTCCCAGTTTCTTTTCCTGCATCCCTCCAACAATCATCATTATTTTTCCTGTCATCTTAGCCAATCTTGACAGGTGTGTAGTAGTATCTTATTAGTCTTAATTTGCATTTCTCTCTCACTAATAATGACTTGGAGCATCTTTTCATGACTAGAAATAGTTTCAATTTCTTCATCTGAGAATTGTCTGTTCATATCCTTGACCATTTTTCAATTGAGAATGGCTTGATTTTTTATAAATTAGAGTTAATTTCATATATTTTGAAAATGAGTCTTATCAGAACCTTTGACTGTAAAAATATTTTCCCAGTTTATTGCTTTTTCCTTTCTAATCTTAAATGGTATTAGTTTTGTTTGTACAAAACTTTCAGTTTGGTATAATTGAAATTTTCTATTTTGTGATCAGTAATGATCTCTAGTTCTGCTTGGTCATAAAGACCTTCCCTTCCACAGGTCTGAGAGGTAAACTATCCTATGTTCCTCTAATTTATTAATACCTCATTCTTCTTATGCCTAGGTCATGAACCCATTTGACCTTATCTTGTGTACGGCGTTATATGGATCAATGCTCAGTTTCTGCCATATTAGTTTCCAATTTTCCCAGCAATTTTTATCAAACAGTAAGTTCTTATCCCACCTCAGCAGCACCTTTATGCCTGTACGTATCTGATATTTCCTTATTTAATACAAGATGTTTGAGGTGCTATGACTGGGTGAAGTAGATTCCATACCCATCCCCTAGACCTTCAAACTAAGAACTTTTCTTATTTATTTCTTTATTTCTTTATCTGCTTAGTTATTTATTTATTTCTACAGTCAATTAGCAGCCCCAGTTTTGTTCTTAGGCTCCTTTTTACTTGGAACTTTTCCCTTCCCTTTTATTTTCCTTAGGCTTTTTCTCCTATTCTTTTACCACCTTCCCCTTCCAAATTAGGTCTTGCAATATCAGCCACCAAAGGGGGAAAAAAATGACCTATCTTTTTATGTTAAAGAAGTATTAACAAGGTAGACTGTATTTTCTTGGTTTAAACAATCGCACTTTATTGACCATTTCAACAGGAATTCAAAGAAATAAAGGATCACTGGCAGTGTTACACTCATTCAGATTTCACAAAGAGTCATCCTAGTAATTAGTACTGTGACAGCCCTCTCTACCGTGAACTCTGGGGCAAATGCATGAGTGAACCAGGGTGTTTAAATTTGGGAAGGCAGGAGAAATAAGGCAAGGAAGGTTCTCAAATCCATGTTTGACTTACATTGTAAATTAGATCTGTATGTGATCATAAATGCTATTTGTTGCTTGTCATAATGAAGAAAAATGCCCACTTTGTGCAGAGACTGGAGTTATTGAACGTTCTTGTCTGAAGTATAGAAGAAGAAACTATTTCCAGATGTGAATCCTGTGATGGTCATTGCATCCACAGATGAGAAAGAGTGTTTCCTTTTCTCCTGACTGAATTCCTTACAGATGCCCAGTTCCCCACTCTGTCTTGCCTCCCATCTCCACCTCCCAATAGTGTTTACTAGAGTTGAATTTCTGGCCCTAAAACCCCAAGAACACAATCAAATCTTCTTTGTTGTCAGGCAGGTTTTGACAGATGCTTCCATACTGACCCTCTTCAAATCTTCAGACAGGATGAGATGAGTGATGGGCTGATTCAGGATCAAGAGTTATATCCTGAGGGAAATTCCTGAGCATTTCTCTTATGCCTCTAATGGAATAGGTAGGCCAGAAATGGAAGGAAATAATGGTCTTTGGAGTACAAGTTCTTTCTTTTTTTTCAAGGTGTCTGGCATAGCTTGGACTATTTCCATGGCATCTTTGTCCAAATTCTCTCTACTTGAACTTCACTTGTTGCAGCTTTTGTATTTGTTGGAATACTTGTTCTTTACCTTTCTTCTAGTTGGAGGAGGTTCTTCTGATGCTTACCAGCCTTTTGGTATTCATACTTCCTCCTATAAGAATTGGTGGGAATTTTGCTATTCAGAAATAGTTCTTTCAAAGTGTAGGTAAGTGCCTATGAATTGTGCCTCTTCTTTTCCAAGGTGTCCAGTGCAGTTTGAAATCTCTCTTTCTTCTTCTTAAGATCCTCCAGTTATCTCATTGAGTTTCTTCTTGCACTTATCAGCAGCTGTCTCCAATTTGAGGACTTGGTGGTCCTTGTTTGGGCTGATAAGCAGGAATCACAGAGGGGCCTCTGGTCTCTCCTGATAGAAGAAATATCTCTTGTTTTCCATGTTGATCACAGGTGCTCAGGTCCACCCTATTCTGCAGCAGGTGAGGCTGGAGCATCTTGCCAGTGATCTGCTGGTAGTTCTAGAGTCTGTTCAGCATCCAGTTCTGAGCCAGGATGCAAGTAAGTGAGACTCATGGAGTGTTAGGCAATTCAGTTCTTGTATGTATGTTCCTTGCCTCTCTGATTCCTCCTTTTCAGGTAGGAAGAGCTAGCTTCCTGCCTTACACTGGCAGCAAAAGATGTTGCCCCTGAGCTATGTGAGCCTTATTATATCTCTTCCCCTGCTTAGCCCTTCTCTTAACTCCACCCCCAAAAGTTGAGAACTTCTGTCTTTTGATAGGACTTTCCACACTCAGCTTCAGGGCTGAGTTCTCACCTTTCTTCTCATCCCACACATCTGAGTGCCACAATTATGTCTAAATATGGGAAGATGCCCTGTGCCAGGGATGGGATGAAGAGCCAGCAACATATGAAAAGGGCTGACCAGAGACAATGTGGTCAAACTGGAGGAGAACAAGTACAAAATGTTCAACACATCCAGAATCTGCAATGAGAGGGTCAGAGCCAAGATGGTGGAGAGTAGACAGGACTTACTTGAGCCTCCATGGCTTCCTCAGAACTAGATCAAGTCTGTAAAACACATTTTGGAATCACAGAACCCACAAAATATTTGGAGGTAACAAATTTTCAGTAGCAGATATATCTTGAAGAATTTTAGGAAAGATTCATCTCAATTGAGATTTAGAGGAAGAGAGATAGCTTCTCAGCCAAAATACAGCAGGGTTGGCTGCTCTGGTCCTGTCTGTGAAGAGAACCAACAAATGATATTATAAAGTAGAGGAGAATTGAATAAGATGCTCTTAGAAAATGTTCCAGTACTTTGAAAGGAATGAGGAGCTGTTCTTCATGAATCAGAGCTTGCTTACATTTCCCAACCTACCTGCCCCAACACAGATTGATAGAAGTGCTCATGAGTTTCCAGAGGATATAACTCTTGATCCTGAATCAGCCAATTTTCATCTTTCCTGTCTGAAGATCAAAGGAGGTCTAAAGTATGAAGGTCCACCAAGACCTGCCCAGAAAAAGAAAGATTTTGCTGTGCACTTGTTGTTTTAGGGGCCCAAACTTTCACCTCAAACAAATGCTAATGTAAAATGAGATAGGAGACAGAGTGGAAATTGTGCATACAAGATTCAGTTAATAGAAAGGACAAGCCTTCATGTAGTGATATAATGACTCTAGTGGGCTTCACATATCGAAATAATTCCTTCCTCTGGAATTCAAAAAGGGCATTCAATTCAGCCTGCCTATATGGAAAGTGGGCATTTTCCCCCTTGATATGAAAAGGGGCATATAGAATTTTATGTCACAGACAGATCCCTTATCCACAGTCTTTCGAATATAGACTCTGAAGGGCCTTTTCATCCTTATTTCTTTCCTTCTCTGCCTTATAAAGTTCACTTATTATCTATCCCATGAGTCCTCCGTAAAGAGTTGTCAATGATGCTAATTACTAAGGGTGACTCTTTATGGCAAGTGACTGAATATAACACTGCCCATGACATTCTATTTATTTGAGCTCATGTTAATATGATTCATAAAGTGATGTGTAATTATTAAAACCAATGAGAATAAAGTCCATCTTGTTTAGGCTTAGTATATTAAAAAAACAAAAACAAAAATTTTGCAATATCTTTGTAAATGGTAGGTGAGTTTCTAGTGCCTAAACAGAATGGAGAAGGTAGTATAATGATTATAATTGAGGGAATTTAAAAAATGGAGATAATTTCCAAATAGAGGAGAAGAGGAAAAATTTAAATGTTAAACAAATGAATGTATAAATAAATAAGTAAACCAAAAAGAAAAAGAAAAAAAAGAAGGAAGGAAGGGAGGGAGGAAGGGAAGAAGGGAGGAAGGAAAGAAGGAAGGAAAGAAAGAAGGTCCTCAACAAATTTGTAGAAATTAGGAAATTGAGGCAAGACATTTTGCCAAATATTCTTTGACTGTTTTCTTCTATTTTTATAAGCTTGTTCTTCCCTATAGAACTTTCCCTTCCCCTTCTCTGAGGTATCACATCATAGAAGACGATCTAAAACAATATTGATAATGTCACTATATCTCCAGTTTAAAATTCAGACATTTTTTAAATCCACTGTCCATTGGCTTGAAGAATTGAAAGGTGAGATAACTCTGGTCTAAAGTGTTTTTCATGTAACTGGGAAAAATAAAATATCAGATAAAAATAGGAAAAAAATTAAATAAAAAAATTTGTTGTAGCTTCTGGATTTGTTGGGACAGCTTATCTTTGCACTCCTCTAGTTTGACTAAGTTGTCTCTAGATTCCTAGTTTAGTTTTTCCAAATCCTGATATTCTTCATCCCAGAAGAACTGGTGCATTTTCTCATATTGAGAAATAATTAACTATTTCAAAGTATAGGTATGTTCCTTAAAGTGTGTCTCTCTCCTTCCTCCTCAATTCTCTTATTCCCTTCCCCTCCTACTTTCCTTCAGGGTAAGATAGATTTCTATATCCATATTGAGTATGTATGTTATTTCCTCTGTGAGTCAATTCTGGTGAGAGTAAAGTTTACTCACTTCCCTTAATTTCTCCCTCTTCCCCTCCTCTATAAAAGATTTTTCTTTCCTTTTTTGTGGTGGATACTATTCTACCTCTCTCCCTTTCATCCAGAACTCTCATCACTTAATTTTATTTTTTAAGCTATTATCCCTTCAACTCACATTTATGCCCTCTGTCTATGTATACTCTTTGTAATTGTCATAATAAAGTTCTTATGCGTTACAAGCATCATCCTTCCATGTAAGAATATAAAAAGATTAGCCTAAGTCCCATATGATTTCCCTTTCTTGATTACCTTATGCTTCTATTAAGACCTCTATTTGAAAGTCTAATTTTCTATTCAACTCTGGTCTTTTCATCATAAATGCTTTAAAAACAAAGTTGGCCAAATGTTAAAAGAGGCACAAAACTCACTGAAGAAAATAATTCCTTGAAAAATACAATTGAGCAAATGTAAGTTAATGATTTTGTGAGAAATCAAGAAACAATAAGACAAAACCACGAAAATTAAAAAAAAATACAAAGCAATGTGAAATATTTCATTGGGAAAACAACTGACTTGGAAAATATATCTACACACACACACACATACACACTACTAGCACCTAAATTATCACGGGCTGAAATCTCTGAAAGCTATTGTTCCTCCTGCTGCTGCTTCAGATTTAGTGGCTCCCAAGGCCCTCTCATCCTAGAGGAACAAAGCTTTTCTGCAAATTTGCCAAATATACTTTGACTGTTTTCTTCTATTTTTATAAGCTTGTTCTTCCCTATAGAACTTTCCCTTCCCCTTCTCAGAGGTATCACATCATAGAAGACAATCTTTTTTTTTTTAATAGCCTTTTATTTACAGGATATATGCATGGGTAACTTTACAGCATTAACAATTGCCAAACCTCTTGTTCCAATTTTTCACCTCTTACCACCCACCCCCTCCCCCAGATGGCAGGATGACTATAGATGTTATATATATTGAAATATAAATTAGATACACACAGTATACATGACCAAACGTTATTTGCTGTAGAAAGAATCAGATCAAATATTGTACAATTAGCTTCAGAAGGAATCAAAAATGCAGGTAAAAGCAACATATGGATTGGGAATTTAATGTAATGGTTTCTAGTCATCTCCAGAGTTTTTTTCTGGGCATATTGGTTCAGTCTATTACTGCTCCATTGGAAATGATTTGCTTGATTCCGTTGTTGAGGTGATTATGTTCCATCAGAAGTGGTCATCATATAGCATTGTTGTTGAAGTATATAATGATCTCCTGTCCTGCTCATTTACTCAGCATCAGTTCGTGTAAGTCTCTCCAGGCCTTGAAATCATCCTGTTGGTCATTTCTTACAGAACAGTAATATTCCAATATTCATATACCACAATTTATTCAGGCCATTTCCAACTGATGGACATCCATTCAGTTTCCAGTTTTAGCCACTGCAAAAAGGGCTGCCACAAAACATTCGTGCACATACAGGTCCCTTTTCCTTCTTTATAATCTCGATATAATCCCAGTAGAAACACTGCTGGGTCAAAAGGTCTGCATGGCTTGATAACTTTTGAGCATCGTTCCAACTACTTCCAACATGGTTGGATTCGTCTGTCAACTCCACCAACAATGCCTCAATGTCCCAGTTTTCCCGCATCCTCCAACAATCATCATTATTTTTCCTGTGTCATCTTAGCCAATCTGACAGGTGTGTAGTGGTATCTTAGGAGTTGTCTTAATTTGCATTTCTGATTACAATGACTTGGAGCATCTTTTCATATGACTAGAAATAGTTTCTAATTTCTTCTATCTGAGTATTGTCTGTTCATATCCTTTTGACCATTTTTTCAATTGAGAATGGCTTGATTTTTATAAATTAGAGTTAATTCTATATATTTTGAAATGAGGCCTTTATCAGAACCTTTGACTGTAAAAATATTTTCCCAGTTTATTGTTTCCCTTCTAATATTGTCTACAATACTTTTGTTTGTACAAAAACTTTTCAGTTTGGTATAATCAAAATTTTTTATTTTGTGATCAGTAATGATCTCTATTCCTTCTTTGGTCATAAAGACCTTCCCCTTCCACAGGTCTGAGAGGTAAACTATCCTGTGTTCCTTTAATTTATTAATAATTTCATTCTTTATGAACGTGGGTTCTGATTCTTTAAAATTTGTTTAGAGTCATTTTTAAAAATATTTTTAAAAGGCTTTAGGGAGACCTCACAAGTCCTTATTTCACCCACTATCTTATTCCTATTTCTCTTTAACAAATGATTTTAGAAGTAGAGGAGAATTTGGACACTGTCTTTGGTGATACTCTAGGATATGACAAGTACTTTGGAAAGGAATAAGTAGCTCCTAATTTAAGAACTAGTATTTGTTTGCCTTTCCTAACCCATCAAGCATTTGGGAAATGCTCCTGAGTTTCCAGAGGGATATAACTCTTGATCCTGAATCAATCAGTTCTCATTTCATCCTGTCTCAAGATTTGAAGATGATCCAATATAGACGTGTACTCAGGACTTACCTGACAACAAAGAAAGATTTAACTAGGCTCTCTTACTATTTTAAGGATTGAGATCTTCACCTCAGGAAAACACTATTGGGAAATAAAGATGGAAAAGAAGAAAGAAAAGGAACTGAGCATTTGTAAAGATTCAGTCAACAGAAAGGGGAAACTCTTCCCTATGGCATTAGAATCTCCACAGGCTGTACACCTTAAAATAGTTTTTTTCTCTCTGGAATTCACAGGGCTTTTATTTGTTTCAACCTATATAAAAGGTACATATTTGTCTGGGTTATGAAAACAGACATGAAGATTTTATGATGCTAGAGACAGATTCCTTATCCACTGTCTCCTCTTTGCTCTTACTTCTCTTTTGATATTCCCAACAAAGAAAGTATCCTTGATTCACTCATTTATCTGTTCCATTAGTATTCAATAGAGCTCTGTCAATGATTTTAATTATACTATACAATATTCTTAATGCATATGTGGGAAAGTGATACTGAAAATGACTTTCTATTTATGTGAATTCATTCTTTATGTTGAAATGATCAATAAAGTTACATGTGATTATCAAAATCAATGTTAATAAAATCAACATTGCTTATACATGGTATAAAAAAGGGAATGGGGACTTTTAAAAAAGCAGCTAGAACATATAAACTAAAGATCAAAAGGAAAGGGAGGCAGAAAAGGAAGAGATAAAGACTGAAAAAAAAGTAGATGAATATTTTCCAATAGAGAAGGATGAAGAAGAAAAATTAGATTGTTAAATGAATAAATAATCAAGAAAAGAACAAATTCAAACAGTAAAGAAACAAATAAGTTAGAAAATAGTTTTCTTGAATGAAATCACATGTTATGGAAACTGATGGTCCTGAGACAAGATAAAATGAGTTCCATAGGAGCTTCAAGGAATTTACACTAAATCAAGAAATATAAAACTGAAGATATGAATGTAATTATGAATAATTACATAAAGAAAGACCTATATTACCAATGCCTAAGGGATCTTTTAAATTTATCAGCATGTGTTATAGTGTCTAGTCTAAGGTGACAGAAGAGAAGAAGGAGACCCAAGCCCAGGGCAGGTCTGGAAAATGCCAGTGGTGATGATGCTGGACAATTCCACCTTCAAGTCAAAGAAGCTATTGGATTAGTGGGAGAACCAAAAATTCTAAGTTCTGGGAGGAATCAATATGCCCCTAATTCATCAGCAGATTCTTGTTCTGATTAGTATTCACTATACAATGACTCAAATAATGCCTGATAATTTTGGAAAGGAATTCCTCTTGCTATAAAATCTGCCCATTCTGAGCGTGGGGAAATCTGGTCAGCAGAACAAAGAACCTGGAAGAAAGTTTCTCGGGAATCTATATAACTTACTCTCCACTAATATCAGTGGTCTAACACCATTTATAAATGGACTCAGAGATATGATAAGAAGATAAACCTTTGATTACTGATGATTTCCAAACTTTTGTTGGACTTCCTAGAGAAGAAGCAGTGAAATGTCTTAACCAAGTAAGTTAGTATAATCCTGAATGGCAAAAAATGCAATTTGAAGAATATTTCAGGTATTTGTAACAAAAAGACCAGAATTCAAAGGAAATTTTGACATAAAATATCGAGAAGAAATATATGTATATTTTAGATATGCAAAATTCAGAAGAAAATCATTAAAGAATTCACTGATAAAGGTCAGTCTTTTTACTTATGATATAAGAAAATGTTATCAGCATTTTAAAAACTTAGAATTACAAAGGTAGTTTGAAAAAAGTGTTAGGCTGAGTTGAACATGATAAGGTGACTCAGAAATTAGATAAGAAGAGTTTGTAAAAAGGAACAATTATTTCATAAAAATGGGACATGAAAGAAAGAACTAACAACAGAGCAAGCAGGTGGGAATGAAGAACTGGTAATGTTAGAACCACAGTCTCATCCTTACAAGGATTGATTGAAGAAACAAAATGTACATTTGAAGAAATTTAGAAGTGTTCCAATTTTTTAGAGAGATGAGAATACTGAGCTATAAAGTTCGGGAGGGATGCTAACATATCAAAATCTATGGGACACACCAAAAGCAACTGATAGAGAACAAATTACAACTCTAAATGCTTATAATAACAAAACAGAGAAAGGACAGAGTAATGAATTACTTTTTCTTTTTTTCTTTTAAGCTTTTTATTTTTAAAATATACGTTTTATGGAAAATTTCTCAACATTGATCCTTGCATAACCCTGTGTTTCAGATTTTCCCATCCTTTCTCTCACCCTCGCCTAGATGGGAAGCAATTCAATATATGTTATACATGTTAAAATATATGTCAAATCCAATATATGTAAACATATTATACAATTCTCTTGTTGCACAAGAAAAATCAGATCAAAAAGGAAAGGAAATAAGAAAACAAAATGCAAGTGAACAACATCAAAAAGAATGAAAATGTTATATTGTTATCCACACAGTTTCCACAGTCCTCTCTATGGGTGTAGATGACTCTCTTCATCACGAGATCATTGAAACTGGCATCAATCATCTCATTGCTGGAAAGAGTCACGTTCATCATAATTGGTCTTTGTATAATATTGATGTTGCTGTGTACAATGATCTCCTAGTTCTGCACATTGCACTTCACATCAGTTCATAAAAGTCTCACTAGACCTCTCTAAAATCATCTTCCTGATCATTTCTTATGGAACAATAATATTCCATAATATTCTATACCATAACTCATTCAGCCATTCTTCAATTGATGGCTTCCACTCACTTTCCAGTATGAATTAGATTTTCAATGAAAAAGAAAACTTAAAAAGAATAGATTAAATTTCCCTAATTAAACACAAAATTCAAAATCCTAAAAATTAAAGGTGAAATTGCTAAAATTGAGAGTTTAAAAAATTGAATTAATATGTAAAATTAGGAGTTGGTTTCATGAAAAATCAAATATAATCCACAATTGGTTAATTTGACTTTTAAGAAAGAAACAAATCACTAGTATCAAAATGAAAGTAAGATTTATAAACTAAGAAACATTGAACTGAAATAATTATAAGAAATTATTGTTCAGTTATATGCTCATATATTTAGCAATTTAAATGAAATGAAAGAATATACAAAAAATATTAGTTGCTTAGATTAGCAGAAACAGAAGAGGAAAAATATCTAAATAGACAATTAGTATAATTGATTGCACCAATAAAAAATGTTTTAAAAAAATCATTTGACTTATTAATAGATGCAAAAAAAAAAAAATCCTTAAAGAAAGTTCAACACTCATTTCTATGTAAAAAAAATACTTGAAAGTATTGATATAAATGAATTTTTCCTTAAATCGATAAAGAAATTTCTTTAAATAATTAAAAATTATTTATAATGGGAATAAACTAGAAGCTTTACCAGTACGTGCAGATATAAAAAAAGAGACCCACTCTCACCAGTATTACTCAAGATTGCATAGGAAATTTTAATAATAAGATAATAAAAAAAGAAAAAGAAACAGACAAAATCAGAATATGGTATCATGTAATAAAATTATCTCATTGTGCAAGCAATAGTATGATATTCTTAGAAAGTTCCAAATACTCATCTAAAAAGTGAGTAGAAATGATAAATAATTTTAGGAATTCTGATTACAACAAATTTTTTAAATTGTTCAAATAAAGCAAATGTAGCAAAGATCAAAAGAAAATTGGAAAACTGGGAGGTAGGGAATTTTTATACACTTTATAGACAGTATATAGATAGTCTCCTATCTCAATACATAAAGAACTTTGTCAAATACATAGAAATATGTCATACCCCAATTGATAATGGTCAAAGGATATGAACAGTAGTTTTCCAATGAAGAAATCAAAACAATTTATAATCATATTAAATAATTTATAATCATATTAAAAAAATTCTTAGATTAGAAATTAAAGAAATGCAAATTAACCTTATAATGCAATTAAACTTTATAATATCATTTTACACCTACTAGACTGTCAAAAATGATAGAAAAGGAAAGTGTTAAATATTTGAGTTTATATGGAAAAATTGAGATACTAATTCACTGTTGGTGGACTGTGAAATTATCTAATTTTGGAGAACAATCTGGAATTATGTTCAAAGAATTATTAGAATAAATATCTAGACCCTTTGATCCAGCAATACCACTACTTGGTCCATTTACAAAGAAGATTAGGGGAAGCACTTAAAGAACTTAAAGCCAAAGACACCATATTCCACTCCAGAGTGAGATGTGCTTGCATTAATTCTTCCTTCTCTGTGAAGATCACTAATTTTAAAATCAGCCAGAGTCAGGAATTCAGGTTAGGGGAAAATGGTCAGTCTTTATTCTCAGTGAAGAAGGATCAGAGGTGGAAGAGAATCGGTGATAGCAATGTGTGCAGCTGAGTTAAGAAGCTAGCTAGACCAGCAGCCACACCACCAGCAGCTAGGAGGATGGAACCCAGGCCCAATCTCCCCCAGCTTCTCTTCCTCCTTCTTCTCCCGTCTTCCTTCTCCCTTCTCCTTCTCCTTCTTCTTTAAAATTATCGGGCAAAGAAAAAAGAACCTCACCATAGAAACTTACTATGGGAAGAGGGAGGACTAGGGTTCATCTTCAGAGGAGGACACTGAAGAAAAAAAAAAACTTCTACCCCAAAGAGTAACATGAAATGTCTCCCAGCTCAGAAAGAATTTATAGAAGAACTCAAAAAAAAATTAGAAATCAAATGAGAGACATTGAGGAAAAAGCTAATCTAAACTAAACTGAAAACCATCCAAGATAAGCAAGAAATTTATTTTTAAAAAAGTTAACAAAATAGAAAATGGGATATAGAATCTCAAAGACAAAAAACAACTCTTTGAAAATTAGAACTGGGCAAAGGAAAACAGTGAAGCTATGAGAGACCAAGAATTATCAATACAGATTATAAAGAATGAAAAAATAGAAAAGAATGTGAAACAATTTATTTAAAAAAAACAAACAAACAATGGATCTGGAGAACAGCTAAAGAGAAGAAAATGTAAGAATAATTGAACTGCCTGAAAGTTGTGACCAAAAAGAGGATCTTGTAACGATAATGCAAGAAATATTCTGTAAAGGACCATACTTAAGTATGAAGTGGCAGGTCGGTTCTCCAAAAAGCCCCTACTGCTGCCACCTTGAATAAATGACAAATCAGCCTTTACTGACACAGATGTTGCTTATAGATTGGGAATAAAATAAATTGGAGGCAAGAGGAGAGAGGTCAGAGAATGCAACTGCCTCTCAGTCTCCTTGTATCATTATTATCCTCTCACATGAAGGGATCCATTCTGCTGGTCTGACTTGGATCCCCAGCAGCCACTGTCAGTTGGCTCCCATAATATCCAGCAGCCACTAGCAGGTTGCTTCCAAAACAATAATCCAAAAAGATTCTATTGGATTGATAGAACATGAGGGAAAAGTCGAAGTAGAAAAAAATCCACCAATCACCACTTCAATGAAATCCTTTGTGGAAACATATAAAAACATTATAGCTAAATTTGGAAACCCCTAGCTCAAAGAGAAAATTTTGCAAGAAACAAGAAAAAAAAATTCAAATAAGGGGGAGTTCAAATTAGAATTGCACAGGACTTATCAACAGCCACCATAAAAGACCACAGATCCTTGAATCATATCTACCAAAAATCAAAAATTAGGTTCTGATCAAAATATCATATCCACCAAAGCATTCTATAATATTGAATGAAAAATGGATATTCAATGAACTTCAGATTTTCAGTCTTTCTATTAACTAAACCTAAATTCAAATAGAAAGTGTAATAATGAGAGCTCAATATCAAAGATCCATTTCAAGGAACCTGACATGGACAAATTTTTTTTTAACCTGAGAAATCTATAACATATTTTTAAGACTGACATCAACAATAGGATAACTCAAAAGAAAGATTGGGGAAGAGTTAAACTAAAAATAGTAATTGTGTTGTACAAATGAGGTAAAGAAGAAGAATAGTTACAGAGGCATTAGGAGGGAGGATGGTTACTGGTTTTGAAAATCTATTCACATTGTGAATGGGTTAAATACATATATACTATAAAGGGTATAGCACCCTCCAAAATCTATAAAGAAATAACGGAGAGGGATGGAGAGACAAGGAAGCAAAGATTTTGGGTAGAAGACAAATGAGGGATTAAAGCAGAATTAAATAAATAAAGCAGAATTAGTTAAATTATAAAAGCAGCACAAGACCTATATCTATGTATACATAAATATATCCTTTCCTAACTATAGCCTGCTTGGGGATAGGTGGGGGAGGGAGGAAAGAAAGGGGGAAAAAGAATAGAGTAAACAAAGAGTGTAGCAGAGAACAAAAGAACAATTTAAAAGGAAGTAAAGACAGACACTTATGAATATTATTTCTTCTACTAATTTATAAACACACACACACACACACACACACACACACACTTTCTTAAATTAGTATTCATTATTATAGATTTTGAATGTTCTTATAATTGTTGGACCAATGACAATGTTCTCTTTTGTTTTCTTTCATTTTGTTTCATATTCCTTTTCCAATTTTCTTTTTTGTAATGATGTTTTTTCCCCTCTGAGATAATTGGGGTTAAGTTCCTTACCCAGGGTCACATAGCTAGGAAGTGATAGTGTCTGAGGCCAGATTTGAATGCAGGTCCTTCTGACTTCAGGGCTGGTGCTCTATCCATTGCATCACCTAGCTGCCCCTTGATGATTGTTTTTTAAATAAAATAAATGTTAAAGAACTCAATTAATCTCATGGGATATTTACTGGAACCCACAGACATCCTGGAGTTTTTTCTAAGTATTGAAGGAAATATAATTTCAAAGATATTAAATAGAACTATACTAAAAAGAAAAAAAATAAACAAAACACAATAAATAAGCACAGATGAATAAAGGGTAAGAAATTGAGCCAAAACAAATAACAAATTAAAGTTTTTGTGCTACTTTCTTTTTTTATTCCCATTTTCTTCTCCTTTAGAGCTTACTATTTCCCTCTTTTCAGAGATATCTTACCAAAGAAAACATTTCAAAACAATAGAGAAGTCCTTATTATACCTTAAGATAAAATCAAATTCTTTCCACCCAAAGCCTACTTACTTGATGGATTGACAGACAAATCAACTCCCCTCTGAAATGGATACATGTAACCACTATTGTAAATCATATAGTCCATTATTATTAAAAAAAAGGGGTGGGGGGAAGAACTCTATTTGACTGTAGAAAGCAGAAACACTTTGAAATATTATGAACTCTCACATACTGAGAGGTTGAAAAAAGGATCTTAAAGGAATAAGACATAAAAAATACACAAAGCTAGATCTAAAACCTTTTGCTGACAAAGTACTGAGAAAAGTGCCAGTCTTACACAGAGTAGAACATTAAAAAAAGAAGTAAGTTTCATTTGAAAAAAAAATAAAAGAAACATTAATAATAGAAAAAGCTACAACTTTAGTAATCAGTGCATAATAACAATTAAAGGAGAAAAACATGAGATACTGAAGAAGGAAATATCAAAGTTTATATTTGAACTGATTATGGGATATGAGGCAGGAGGAAATTTGGAAGACAGAGATGATTTGGGAGGTTTTTTTCCTTGTCATGTTTCCAACTCAGTACATCAGAAAGGTGATATCTTGAGGACTGCAATTGAGGTAGGTTACTGCTAAGTGACCCAAGGTGTGTCCAAGTAGTAAGAGGGAGGGAAGGAGTTTTCATCTCAAGAGATGGTAACACTGAAGGTAAACAGAAGAAAGTGCAGAAATCACCTGAAGCAGAGTGCAAGCTTCTATCAAAAGACAGGAGTTTTCTACCTTTGAGGGTGGAGTTAAGAGAGGCTAAGTAGGGGTAAGGACACACAAGAAGGCTCACAGTCAATGCCAGTATCTTTGCCTCAGAGGTCAAGGAAGGATAATTTCCTACTGAAAAGGAAGGAATCAGAGACTCAGGAACATACATGCAAGAGTTTAATTGCTAATCTCCAGCCAAGTCTCACTTGCTTGCATCTGCCTGAACTAGCTCACTGACTGGGTGACTGAGAGTGCAGAGAGGGTCTTCTCCAGGACAATGAGGGAGCCACTAGAACCTTTGCCTGTACAGAGAGCAGGGGGGGTCATTCATTAGACTAGGCGACATATATATATGTCTATATATATTCATATATATAGACATATATTCCAAATTACATATTGCTCTTTTTCAAAAGGACAAAAATATAATTTTCAGAGGCTCTTAAATGACCTAATGCAATCAATTAAAACTGTCCTATATATTATATATTCAACTATAATAACTATATATTAAAAATATCCTATACAGAACGTCTTAAAATCACATAAAAGAATCCAAGAGGTTCTTAAAAATATTCAGCTTTCAGAAATAACATAACCTTATGTTGAGGTAATTGATTTATTTCATTAAGTTCACAAGTCAGCTTTCATATTTAACAGAAACATTTTCTTTTTTTTTTTTTTTTTTTTTATTTAATAGCCTTTTATTTACAGGATATATACATGGGTAACTTTACAGCATTAACAATTGCCAAACCTCTTGTTCCAGTTTTGCTTACCTCTTATTTCCTCACCCTCCCTTCTAGATGGTAGATTGACAAGTAGATAAGTAATATATTAAAATATAATTAATACACATTGTTATATCTGACTAAAATGTTATTTTGCTGCAGAAAATCAGACTCTGAAATATTAGCAATTAGTCAGGGTTGAAATCAAAATGCAGGTGTGTATAACATAGGATTGGGAATTCATTATAATAGTTTTTTATTTCATCTCCCAGAGTTCTTTTTCTGGGCATAAATAGTTCAGTTCATTACTGCTCCATTAGAAAATGAGATTGGTTGATCTCAAGTTGCTGAGAAGGGCCTGATCCATCAGAACTGGTCATCATATAGTTTTGTTATTGAAGTATATAATGATCTCTGGTCCTGTCATTTTACTCAGCACGTTCATGTAAGTCTCCAGGCCTTTCTGAAATTATCCTGTTGGTCATTTCTTACAGAACAGTAATATTCCATAATTTTCTATATATCACAATTTATTCAATCATCTCCACTGATGGACATCCATTCAGTTTCCAGTTTTTAGCCACTACAAAAGGGCTGCCACATAAAACATTCGTGCACATACAGGTCCCTTCCTTCTTTATAATCTCTTTGGGATATAATCCCCAGTAGTAACATCTGCTGGACTCAAAGGGTATGCACAGTTTGATAACTTTTTATAGTTCCAAACTACTCTCCAAATGTGTTTGGATTCGTTCCACAACTCCACCAACAATGCATCAATGTCCCAGTTTCTTTTCCTGCATCCCTCCAACAATCATCATTATTTTTCCTGTCATCTTAGCCAATCTTGACAGGTGTGTAGTAGTATCTTATTAGTCTTAATTTGCATTTCTCTCTCACTAATAATGACTTGGAGCATCTTTTCATGACTAGAAATAGTTTCAATTTCTTCATCTGAGAATTGTCTGTTCATATCCTTGACCATTTTTCAATTGAGAATGGCTTGATTTTTTATAAATTAGAGTTAATTTCATATATTTTGAAAATGAGTCTTATCAGAACCTTTGACTGTAAAAATATTTTCCCAGTTTATTGCTTTTTCCTTTCTAATCTTAAATGGTATTAGTTTTGTTTGTACAAAACTTTCAGTTTGGTATAATTGAAATTTTCTATTTTGTGATCAGTAATGATCTCTAGTTCTGCTTGGTCATAAAGACCTTCCCTTCCACAGGTCTGAGAGGTAAACTATCCTATGTTCCTCTAATTTATTAATACCTCATTCTTCTTATGCCTAGGTCATGAACCCATTTGACCTTATCTTGTGTACGGCGTTATATGGATCAATGCTCAGTTTCTGCCATATTAGTTTCCAATTTTCCCAGTGCAATTTTATCAAAACAGTAAGTTCTTATCCCACCTCAGCAGCACCTTTATGCCTGTACGTATCTGATATTTCCTTATTTAATACAAGATGTTTGAGGTGCTATGACTGGGTGAAGTAGATTCCATACCCATCCCCTAGACCTTCAAACTAAGAACTTTTCTTATTTATTTCTTTATTTCTTTATCTGCTTAGTTATTTATTTATTTCTACAGTCAATTAGCAGCCCCAGTTTTGTTCTTAGGCTCCTTTTTACTTGGAACTTTTCCTCCTTTTATTTTCCTTAGCTTTTTCTCCTATTCTTTACCACCTTCCCCTTCCAAATTAGGTCTTGCAATATCAGCCACCAAAGGGAAAAATGACTATCTTTTATGTTAAAGAAGTATTAACAAGGTAGACTGTATTTTCTTGGTTTAAAATAATCGCACTTTATTGACCATTTCCAACAGGAATTCAAAGAAATAAAGGATCACTGGCAGTGTTACACTCATTCAGATTTCCACAAAGAGTCATCCTAGTAATTAGTACTGTGACAGCCCTCTCTACCGTGAACTCTGGGGCAAATGCATGAGTGAACCAGGGTGTTTAAATTTGGGAAGGCAGGAGAAATAAGGCAAGGAAGGTTCTCAAATCCATGTTTGACTTACATTGTAAATTAGATCTGTATGTGATCATAAATGCTATTTGTTGCTTGTCATAATGAAGAAAAATGCCCACTTTGTGCAGAGACTGGAGTTATTGAACGTTCTTGTCTGAAGTATAGAAGAAGAAACTATTTCCAGATGTGAATCCTGTGATGGTCATTGCATCCACAGATGAGAAAGAGTGTTTCCTTTTCTCCTGACTGAATTCCTTACAGATGCCCAGTTCCCCACTCTGTCTTGCCTCCCATCTCCACCTCCCAATAGTGTTTACTAGAGTTGAATTTCTGGCCCTAAAACCCCAAGAACACAATCAAATCTTCTTTGTTGTCAGGCAGGTTTTGACAGATGCTTCCATACTGACCCTCTTCAAATCTTCAGACAGGATGAGATGAGTGATGGGCTGATTCAGGATCAAGAGTTATATCCTGAGGGAAATTCCTGAGCATTTCTCTTATGCTCTAATGGAATATTAGGTAGGCCAGAAATGGAAGGAAATAATGGTCTTTGGAGTACAAGTTCTTTTCTTTTTTCAAGGTGTCTGGCATAGCTTGGACTATTTCCATGGCATCTTTGTCCAAATTCTCTCTACTTGAACTTCACTTGTTGCAGCTTTTGTATTTGTTGGAATACTTGTTCTTTACCTTTCTTCTAGTTGGAGGAGGTTCTTCTGATGCTTACCAGCCTTTTGGTATTCATACTTCCTCCTATAAGAATTGGTGGGAATTTTGCTATTCAGAAATAGTTCTTTCAAAGTGTAGGTAAGTGCCTATGAATTGTGCCTCTTCTTTTCCAAGGTGTCCAGTGCAGTTTGAAATCTCTCTTTCTTCTTCTTAAGATCCTCCAGTTATCTCATTGAGTTTCTTCTTGCACTTATCAGCAGCTGTCTCCAATTTGAGGACTTGGTGGTCCTTGTTTGGGCTGATAAGCAGGAATCACAGAGGGGCCTCTGGTCTCTCCTGATAGAAGAAATATCTCTTGTTTTCCATGTTGATCACAGGTGCTCAGGTCCACCCTATTCTGCAGCAGGTGAGGCTGGAGCATCTTGCCAGTGATCTGCTGGTAGTTCTAGAGTCTGTTCAGCATCCAGTTCTGAGCCAGGATGCAAGTAAGTGAGACTCATGGAGTGTTAGGCAATTCAGTTCTTGTATGTATGTTCCTTGCCTCTCTGATTCCTCCTTTTCAGGTAGGAAGAGCTAGCTTCCTGCCTTACACTGGCAGCAAAAGATGTTGCCCCTGAGCTATGTGAGCCTTATTATATCTTCTTCCCTGCTTAGCCCTTCTCTTAACTCCACCCCCAAAAGTTGAGAACTTCTGTCTTTTGATAGGACTTTCCACACTCTGCTTCAGGGCTGAGTTCTCACCTTTCTTCTCATCCCACACATTTGGAATCCTAGTGTCAACTCAACTTGAAACAAGGTGAAAACTCAAGGGAGATGTTAGAATCCTGGTGTTAACTCAATGCCATTGATACAGTGCTTATTAGTTCACACCTTAGAGCAAATCCTTACAAGGTGATAAGTCTGATAGACTAATACTGATAGACAATAATGCTTGTGTTCACACCTTTAGAGAGCTCATATAAGCAAGAAGTATTTAAGTACTCATTGGAGTTCACACATTTGGGAGATTTCAGGATTTAGTATGAGATATCCGATTTCATACCTCCCTTGAAGCTCTCAGGGCCAGAGAGCACTCTGGGAGAAACCCATAATTCTATTCTCTCAGAAGAAATCATATAGGAGAAACAGAGGCTCTCTTGAGGAGTTGAGCTGAAGTAGATTGAAGAAGGGAGCATCAAGTCAGTTCAGGAGAAGCCCACTCTCGGAGGCACAATCAGATTCATTTCATCTCACACAGCTGTGGTGGCTGGGCTCCTGCACTTCCCCACACTGAGACCAAGCTGGTCTGAAAGACTCTCCAGAAAGCTGCCCAGCCACAGGTAAGGAGGTGCTGGCTAGAGGCTGAAGAAAGCAGAGGCAGAAGCAAGAGACAAAGCTACAAGAGCTCTTAGAACCAAGGAGAGAGAGAGGCCTCTAAGGAAACTAACTGGGCTATAATGGAGAGAATAAAAGATCTGAACTTTTAGCACCTGGCTGCATTTGGGTGATTTTTACTTGTAGCTGAAACTAAGGCTGCCTCCAGAAAACCTCCCTGAGAAACCTCTCTCCCAGAGAGAACTCTTATTATTTTAAAGAAGAAAAACACCACATGTGGAGATTTTATTTATTAAAATAATACCTTTATTTACTAAATAATTTAATTATTAAATAATTATTTATTTATTAAAATAATGCCTTTATTTCAATAGATTTCCTATCTTTTCTGATTCCTTGAGGCTACTCTAGTACTCTATTTTGTATTTCATTCAGGGAAACAGTTTTCCAAACCCATCTCCCTAGGACTTCATCCAAGAGAACTATTCTCGCTTTTACTTATTTATTTTGTTTTTTTGTTTGCTCATTTAGTATTTTATTTAAGATTGTAAATTTACCTCTTCATCCTTCTCTACTTGAAAATTATTATTTCATTTTTTTTTTCCTTTCAGTCTGCTCCTGTTGCTTTTCTATCTCCTCTTCCAGCTAATCTCCAATTTAAAGAAAGAGCTTGCAGATTAGGCCCATTCTTCATATATATATGACTTTATCTCATTGGTTTTAATAAACATACATCATTTTATTGACAATTTCAAAAAAAAAGTTTCCAAAAATAGAAAGTAATTTTCATTATCACTTTCACTCACATGTACTGAGAGTCACCCTGAAAAATTAGCATCATTGACAGCCCTCTACTGATCACATATGGGACAGATAATGAGTGATCCAGGAGTACTTTCTTCATTAAGAATGACAAAAGAGAATAAAGGCAAAGAGGCCCTTCAAAGGTTATGTTTGAGAGAATATGGATAAGGCTTCTGTCTCTGACATCATAAAATGCTATATATCCATTTTCATAATCAAGAAAAAGTCCCACTTTCAGTACAAGCTGCTTCAAGAGAAAGCCATTTTGTGAATTCAACTGAAAGAAATTAATTCCAAATGGGGAGCTTGCTAGGGTTGTTACATGCTCAGATGAGGACAGTTTCCCCTTTTTTCCTGACTGAATCTTTACAGTTTCTAGGCTGGAAACCTAGGGCTGACTTCTCACCTTTCTTATAATTGCACAATTCAGCAGTTTCATTTCTTTAACAAATAAGTCTTTAGTTGGTCTTAGTACTTGCAAATGTCTCCAGTTTTCCTATTTAACTTGGCCTTTTAGCAATAACCTACCTCATTTTCAACTCTCAGTACCATCACATTTCTAATGTAAAGAGATAGCAAATGATTTGGGATAAGGCATTCACGTCCCTTAGTGTTTGGACTCATTTTTTTGTTTAAATTGAATGTGAAGCAAAGGAAACGGTTCTCATTGATGCGATTATGCAGGAAGAACACAAGAAACCTTAGTCCTACATCAAGGGCTATGGAGCTTCTATTATTTAAAATAAAATCCAGGACTTTGCAAATGTGGATAAATATGTGATGTTGAAGGTAATGTATAGAAAGATCTAGTAATTTATATTATGCCTTCAGCATCACAAAATTGTAATGGTAGAACTAAAGCTAGAGCTGGAGATTCTGTACTCTGTACTCCTTATACTTATATAACTTTCAAACTATTTTATAGATATAGAAATGGAGATGCAGCAAGTGTAACTTCCTCAAAAAGGAGCCTTAAAAGGACTCAGTAAATTAAACTAAAGTGAATGGTTTGGAAAATGGTTTTATTGTTCTCAATGAAGATGGCTTTATTGTTTTCAGTTGTGTCCAACTCTTTGCAATCCCATTTGGAGTTTTCTAGACAAAGGTACTGGGATGATTTGCCATTTCTTTCTCCAATTCATTTAACAGATAAGGAAACTGATGCAAACAGGATTAATTGATGTGTCTAGTAAATATCTGAGGTCAGATGTGAACTAAAGAAAATGAGTTCCTGACTTCAGGCCTGGCACTGTATTTATTGTGCCATCTAGGTGCCCTTTATGTTATCACTATATATTTGAATCTTCTTCACAGTGATGTGGCTAGACTGTGGATTAGTTGCCGTTGGTTTGTATCTGGACAGTAATGATGGATTTGAAGTAACTTTTTTCAAATCACTTAATTAAATCTTTTTTGGATTAGTTTCTAAATTTGCTTTCTTTCTGAATTTACACACATCATTTAAGAGGAAGAAAACAAATCAACTATAGCCTTCCTTAATCACACCCCCCCTCAATAAAAAATACAATTCCACCTAAAATGGCTATTGAGATTTTTAAAATGGGAGTGAAAATTCCAGATTCTGCCTGTTTGGTCTCTAATTGCTAACAGGCAGGTAGAGGCCATTTACCTCAATTGAGAAAGTGGTCTTTCCTATACCCATAATGTTGAAAATGTTTTCCAAAAACATTTAAATATGGAACAGTAAAAACTTTAATAAGAAGATTTCTGATTCAAATCAGTTTTCCTAAGTCGTGAGCTATTTTTGAACTTTTTTCTTCCCCTGAAACATTTAGTGCATTGTTTATTTTTTTTAGAAAGTCCTACCCCTATGCCAAAGAATTTTCAAACATCCTGCCACCAACATCTGCACATAGAATAAAATGCTTTGGAGGGTCAGATGAACAAACAAATTTCCTTTGCAAAGTTAATAAAGACAGTAGTGTTTCTTTCTATGAAGATCTATCTATAGAATTGACAAAATAAATTGTCAATTAAGTTATATCAGTAAACCATTTGATTGGGTCAATTGGATACAAAAGGAAATCTAATGCCATCTATACTAGGCAAAGCATTTTAAGATTTTCAGATTTTACATGATTTTGTGGGTTGGATATGGGTCATCCAGTGCCCCAAATCTTATGCTTCATAGCATACACTGTAAACTGATAAGCACTACAAACCACCTTAGCTTTTTTCTAATAATGTAGTTTAAAATTTTTCTCAGTTAACTAAATGTTTCAATGACCAGAAATAGACGTTTGCAAGAGTAGCTGAATCATAGAACACATTGCAACACATAGCAAGCCAGTTTGGCTTGTTTCAACTAGCCTTATTCTTGCATCTCCTCCCTTTGCCTTGATACACTGCAGCTGAATCAATCAGGAGAAAATTTGGATGGACTGGCAGGCACAATGGCTAGAAATATCTTTTCCATATTACAGTTTTTCTGCTACGTTTAGATACAGCCTATGCCTTCAGAGCCAATGCGATGCTTGCTACAATCTTCTCCCCGGGTGATTCAGGCTAATTAAAATGCTCTGGGGGAGGAAAGATGAAAAAAAAATCAATTTCAGCTAGCAATGAAAAGACTTCCAGCCACTCAGCTACATTTCTGAGCCATTCACAGTACAAGAAATGTTGCCTGTTAGGAAAACTTGTGGGCTGCACTTGTTTGGAAATGCCAAAGAAAGAATTTACTTAAAAAATGCTTAATAACACATTGTAATATTATTTCTACAGCAAGTTTTCTGGAGTGTAGGAGTACTGGAAATGAGCCAGACCAGTGATGTTGGCATACTGATGAGAATTTGGCTGAATGTCCCTGTTTTGTGGCCTTAGAAAGAAGACTTTGCACCATTGAGAGGATCTGATAATTCTTAAATCTCTTAAGTAATTTCCTGAATGTGTGTGTGTGTTGCTTAGTTTAATCTTTTTTTCTTGAATGAAGATGAGCATTACCTGAAAGGATCTCCTTCCCCCCCTGCCTTTCTGAAATAAGACATATTTACTTGGTGATTCCTTCTTAGGGTTTTCAGATTTTCAGAGGATAAAGAAATAAAAATAAATGCAGGGGAAGGGTGATTTGGATGAAACAATAAATGGGGCTTTAATATTATTTATTTATGAGACTTGAGTAGACCTAAGATTTTATTATGAAAAGCACTCCCCATTAAAAAAAAAACTCTGGAAGAAATTAGTACTTTCTCAGCAACTTATAGTCTTAGTTGACTTGAGCCACAAATAAGTTTTGTGACTTGGCCAGAATCATCAGCCTTATATGTCAGAGATGGAACAAAGCATTCTTAATAATGAGGCTTGATCTCTATCAATCATACTCCCTCCCCCAGGGAGGGACAGATGAAAAAGTACTTACATCAAAAATACTTATCGGTGTTTCTTTTTTTCTGATTGCTATTTATTAAAATGAATGCAGAGTCTTAGAAGAAAGTTGATGCTTTTAGGAAATAACTAATAAATCCAGGTAATCCATCAAATATATATGTAAGCAACATATTTAGAAATTTCACATTTACCTTATCAGAGTATAACTTCTCTTAAAAAATCAGAGGATGTTAGAATTTTCAGGGACATTGGATATCACCTATCTCAGAAATTCTTAACCATTTTTGTATTTTAGACTCTTGATTATTTGTGAAGCCTATAGAGATTTTCTCAGAATAATGTTTTTAAATGTATAAAATAAAATGCCTGTGGTGATGAAGAAAATTATGTTGAAAGAAAATTATTAAAATATTAAAAAAATTTCACTGATCCCAATCTAACCTAAACTCCTCATTTTGTAGATCTGTAAACTGAGTCTTAGAGGAGTCATTGACTCATCTGTGGTCACACAGGTGGTGATGGGCCAAAGTCAGAACTCAAATGAAATCATTTGAAACCCATATCCAGTGTTTCTCTCCTGTATCTTGCTACTTCATCAACCCCATATCCTTGCTGTATTCCCTACCTTTCTTTCTTCCTTGCTCTTTTGCCCAGTACTGTCTGACACTGTCCCATCAATTGGAAGGGAACATACTTAAGAATGAGCAAGTCCAGTCCTTATCTTACTGGTGCTGCCTGTCCCACAAGTGCAGTTGAAAGTTCATGCAAAACTAGGGTTGATGAGGGGATAGTGGAGAACACACTTCTGAAGTTCTCTCTCCCTTCATCGCTCTCCCAGGAGTCTTTCCCCAATTCCTTTGATGAAATGCCCAGAGAAGACTGAGTTTATTGTTCCTCTGAAGTGTAGCTGAATCTTATTTCAGTCCTTTGTGTATACAAAGACCCCATTAGCACCTAGAAGTCACCATTACTACTTGGCCCAAATGAGAAAAGTAGAGAGAGCTTTTTAAATTCTGAGAGAGGAAAAGGAAGGTAAATTAGAGCCAGAGATACACAGAATTGGGGAAAAAAAAAAGAGGAGATGAGGAAGCCAGCCTATGAATAAATCTGCCTGGGCAGATGGGACAGAAAACATTTATTAAGAACTTGCTATGTGCTAAATAATGTGCTAAGAACTGGGGTAACAAGGAGGAAAGCAAAACAATTTCTGTTCTCAAGGAATTTGAATTTGAATAGAAGGCAACAAATATCTTAAATTTGATATGGAACTCAGGTCCAATGATTCTTAGGGGACAGGAACATCAAGAGAATTAATGGGAAAAAAATACAAAGGATGGTGGCTTAGCAGTACCAAACCTAAAGTTATATTATAAAACATCATCATCAAAACCATTTGGTATTGGCTAAGAAATAGAGTAGTGGATCAGTGGAATAGATTAGATACACATGACACAATAGTCACGGCCTGGTAGCAATCTAATAAATATTAGATAATTCCTCAAAATCTAGCTTCTGGAATAAGAACTCAATATTTGATAAAAAATGTTGGAAAAACTGAAAAATATGTCAGAAACTAGGCATAGATCTACATCTCTCACCACAAACCAAAATAAAGTCAAAATGGATACATGATTTGTGCATAAAGGATGATACCATAAACAAATTAGGAAAACTAGGGATAATATATCTATTAGATCTTTGGAGAAGGGAGACATTTATGACCAAAGAATAACTAGAGAACATTATGAAAAATAAAATGGACAATTTGATTACATTAAACTAAAAAGTTTTTGTGCAAACAAAACCCCCCCAAAAAAAACCAAAGATTAAAAGGGAAGTACGAAACTGGGGGAAAAAATCTCTATAGCCAATATTTCTGATAAAGATCTCATTTCTAAAATATATAAATAATTTGTCAAATTTCTAAGAATATAAGTCATTTTCCAATTGATAAATGGTCAAAGGATATGAACAGACAATTTTCAGATGACAAAATTAAAGCCATCTATATTCATATGAAAAACTGCTCTAAATTACTATTGATTAGAGAAATGCAAACTAAAATAACTCTGAGATATCACCTCATACCTCTCAGATTGGCTAAGATGACAGGAAAAGATAATGATAAATGTTGGAGATGATGTGGAAAAACTGGGACACTATTGCATTGTTGGTGGAGTTATGAACTGATCCAATCATTCTGGAGAGCAATCTGGAACTATGCCTGAAAGGCTATCAAATTGTTCATACTCTTTGATTCAACAGTGGCACTACTGGATCTGTTTCCCAAAGAGACCACAAAAGAGGGAAAAGGAACCATATGTGCAAAAATGTTTGTAGCAGCCCTTTTTGTGGTAGCAAAGAATTGGAAAATGAATAGATACCCATCAATTGGGGAATAGCTGAACAAGTTATAGAATATGAAAGTAATGGAATGTTATTATTCTATAAAAAATGATGAACAAGCTAGTTTTAGACAGGCCTGAAAAGATTTACATGAACTGATGCTGAGCGAGACAAATAGAACCAGGAGTATAGTGTACACAATAACAACTGGAATATGCTATGATCAGCTATAAGAGACTTGGTTCTTCTCACTGGTTCAGTGATTCAAAGCAATTTCAATAGACTTTGGAAAGAGAATGCCATCTGCATCCAGAAAAAGTACTAGGGAGACTGAATGTAAATCAACACATGCTATGTTTACTTCTATTTTTTCTGTTTTTTATCTCATGTTTCATAAAGCAATATGTGTTAAAATTAATTAATTAAAAATAAATTTAAAATAATTTAAAAAACCATATTCCTAGAACCCAATAATTTTGCCAAGAACTTTAATATTAACAACTTGCTTTTCTGGGTTTTCAGTTGCCATGAGTGTTGAGCAGACAAGAGGCTATAGCATCTTTCAGTGGCAGTTGCCAGATCAAATCTTTATAAGGGTTGTTCCTCTGGACAATGACTATAGGGCCTATTCCAGAAACAAAGATGGTAATCTGGAGGTGAGACAAGTGCTACTATTGGTGGGGTTCTTGGAAAATACAGGAGAAAGAGCTACAATGGTAGGAAGGGTTAGACGTACAATGAATCTCTTATGTCAAAAACCTTGGTCTCCCTCACACATTAGCATCCATGCTATTAAAGTCCCAGTTCACCACCACCACTACCATTATTTACAGAATCATAGATCATGGCAGCTTTTTTCTGAGCCAAGGTTAGATGACCTCTTCCAAGTGAGCCCGGCAAACACTAAGCTGGATGGTAGGCAACTTCCTTGTTCTCTCACTCTCTCCTCACTCCCAGAAATATTACAAAAAGTAACATTTGTTTTGGGGAACTGTTACAGGCCAGAACTTGAAACAAGGTGCTAACTCACTGGAATTGATAGAAATAATGCTTATATACTTAAGTTCACACCTTTAAGAGTTCACACATTAGTTCACATATTAGCCTTGGAGATTCACAAGTCAGGATTGAGTCGGGGGAGATTTACAAGTCAGGAACCCACAATCCCACTCTCTTGCAGGAGGAGTCAACCTTTGAGTTCACACCTTTAAGAGATCATATATAAGAAGCTCTTGGAGACTCAGCCAGTAGTCAGTGGAGGAGATTGAGTAGCCAGAGACTGTTGTTGGGCAGAACGAAGGATTCAGAAGAAGAAAGGCTGAGCTAAAGGACTAGAAACGAGAGCTCCCAGAACCAAGAAGAGAGACAGACCTCTACAAAAGCTAACTGGGCTATTTTGGAAGAGACAATAAAGGATTTGGACCTTTAACAGCTGGCTGCATTTGAGGTGATTATTACTAAGAACTGAAACTAAGGCTGCCTCCAGAAGCCCCCCAAGAAATCTGCTCCCAGAGAACCATTATATTTTAGAGAAGAAGAACCATGTTCCCTTTTCAACCAAACTTTCCCTATTTTTAAACTCCCTTTAGTGTGGACATCCTCAGTTTCACTTTCAGTAGTCAATTCTTTTCCACTAAGATAGCTGATAAGCTCTTGGATGATCTATTTCTCCCAGGGATAATTTCACAATTAACCATAGATTCTCTATACCTGAAAAGCCTTCAAGAAGAAATGAATCTCCCCAAGACTGACTGATAGAGATATTTGAAGAAGGGAAGAGGGATTTTTTGGCACCCTTTAAATCATACCATGCAGACATCTGATTATTCTGTTTATTGATAACTGATCCCAGCAGTTAATCGAGCTGAGAGGAGGACTGTGAAACAGGTAGATCTGAGCTTAAATGTCAACCCTTTGGACTTAAATTCAGGAAAATTAAGAAAATGCTAGAAGATGGTGTAGTATGAACACTGAGGAAGGGCAAGGCTTGGCCTATACTGCCCATTGAAGAATAGAAAGCTTTGTTCACTGGTATGTCTGGCATCTTTTTCCCCTGAGGAATTTTATCCTTTCAATCTACACAACTGAAATTTCATTCACTAAAATATTTCAAGGTATACAGTTTTGAATTGCATGGGGTCAGAAGCTTGTTCTGTCTTTCTTCTCGCCCCTCTCTCTTCCCCCCCCCCTCAAAATGGTACCATAAATGTGAGCTGATATTATGCGCATACATCTTAGATCTGAAAGCAAAAAGGCACTGACTTTGTGTGCTCTACCATTAGCCAGTAAACATTGCTGCACTTACTAGAAGGGTGTGACTTGTCAGTCTGTCCTCTGGGGCATTTGCAGGATTTCAGTGGGAGTTAGGCAGGAAAAGATGAAGTCCACATTTCAACAATTAATATAAATACAGTTTTGTTCTTGGCAAATGAGCATTACAAAAACTTTCTGGCATTTTAGAGTCTCCCCCCCCCCCAGCAAAACAAACAAACAAACAAAAAAAAACAGAAACAAAAACAAAATAAAACAAAACAAAGCAAAACAAAAAACAGACACCCAGGGGTCTAGAATGATCTTTCCATGTCAAAGTCTGGATTATGACTTTACAAAATAAAAAGTGGTTTCATAAAAATTTTATTCATTCAAAAATATTGTATTATCATTGCTTCTAATTAAAAATAAAGTTGCTGGTGGTTTTTTTTCTTCTTTTTCATATTACATATTATTATTTTCATAAGATTGATAGTTGGAAGAAACCTTTAAAACTATCTGATCTAATCTCCTTATTTTACAGATGGGAATTTAAGATACAGACAAGTGAAGTGTCTTCTCATCTCTATAGTAGGAAGCAGGGACAGGATTTAAATCTATTATCTCAACCTCCCAATTCAATATTCTTTCCACATCATTCTGCTTCATTTGCTCATAAATTGACAAACTGTAGTTGACAAATTAGGAAAGAATGTAAATAATACAAAATAGTTGGTCACAGCCTTATCACAAGTTACTAAATGAAGTCAATTGAATAGAATTTATTAAATTATAAAGATGAGAGAGAGAGGAAAAAAAGGATACTATCCCTTTCCTAGTATATTCACAGGGACATGATATCTATATAAACATGTATGATATAAGATATGTGAAGGGATGATGGACATATTCAAACAAAGGACAATCAGAAATTGTAAATAGAAGAGAGAATTTTTTTATTATGGTTTGGGAAGGCATCATGAAGGAGGAAGTGGTATCCTGAAGGAAGACAAAGACTTCAAGACAAATGTTATTTAATTCTCATTAAAAACCCTGTAAAATAAGTACTATTTATTATCCCTACTTTGCTGATGAAGAAACTGAGAATGAGGTAGATTGAATGGCCTTCCCAGGATCATACAGCTAGTTTCTAGGGAGTTTCTAAGGGAGGATTTGAATTTGTCTTCCAAATTTCAAGTCTAGTTCTCTATCTGTTACACCATAGGTAGAATGTTAAAGGTAGGATCTAACATTAATCAAGTTAGAGCAAAACAAAGAATAGATAGAACAAAGTTAGAATAGGTCAAGTCAATTTGTGGTCCACTTTTTGCTCTGATCTGATTTAATAATCCTGATTCTATAAAATATAATTATTATTTTAAAAAAATCTTTAAAATTTAAAACTAGAATGGATCTTAGAAATTACTCACTTTGTTTTTCTTATCATTGAGATTACAATATTTACGCAAATGTTTCTTTCATATCTTACATTTGTAATTCATTTATTTTCCTTTAATAAGTGATAAAATTACATACTTGGAGCCAGAAGAAAGATTTCAGTAATCTACAAGACCCAATATCCCTTGTCAGGATTTTTTTTATTATTATTATACAAATCAAGGGAAAGAAATTCTAATTTTTTTTTCTTGGATTCTCTTTTCTTATCTTCTCATTGATGATTCATACTGGTTGAAGAGATAGTTCTATCTCTATTGATCATGTTAATTAAACAGAAATTTCAAAATAAATCCCAGGGTTTAAGTTTTGTTGGACTGACAATGGTCTTCTCTTTGGAATGGTTCAGAATATGTATCAGTTTGGTTTTTCATAATAATTGTGTATTCTTCCCCCCTTCCCCTTCCTCTTCCTCCTCCCTTCTTTCTCTTCTCCCCATTCTTCATCTCCTTCTTTCTTCTTTCCTCCTCCTCCTTTCCACCTCTCCTCTCCTCCCCTCTTCTCCTCTATTTCTCCTCTTCCTCTTCCTTCTTTATTCTTGTCATTTCAAAGTATATAATACTTAAATATTTGCATCTTCCAAGGGCCTGTTTTAAGACTAATGACTCTGACTGATTTTATTTTCTTCAATAATTTTATAGGATATCATTTATCAATAGGATATGGTATATGTATGTATATATATGTATATATACATATATATATATTACTAACAGATATAATAATAATAGCTATGACATGTATACTGCTTTAAAGTTTACAAAGTGCTTTATATATGCATATCAGCTCATCCTTGCAACAATCCCAAAAGGTAGATGCTAATATTATTACTGTTTTAAGGGATGAGAAACTGACAATGAAACAAGGTATGAGTATGAGTCTTGTTCAGGGTCACACAGTTTGCAAGCTTCTGAGGAAGGATTTGTACCCATCTCCCTGCCTTCTTGATTGACAATGCCTTCTATTTTACATCTAGCTACTTCAAGCCATTTTGCTGTTTTTCTAATTCAGATTTCATTCTCACAGATCCAAAGATCTAGTCAGTCACTTTGTGTTTGCTTCATGGCTTCCCCTGGCAACCATCTGTTATCAGTAGGTGATTTAATATTCCTTGGTCACTTTTAGCTGCTTACTGCAGCAGCTCATTAAATTCTAAATCAGGTTCTGAACTTCTAAAAGAATGAGATCTGTAATGATCTACAGCTATCCTAGGAAGGACTCAGATGCCTCAAAAAAGTCTGAGAGTCTCTGAGCAAACATTGATTTGGAAAGTAAACTCTTTGAAGGCATAAACTGGGTCTTACATAATTTTTATATTTTCTCAAGGACCTAAAATAGTGATTTACAAATTATAGGCATTTAAAAAAACGTTTGCGGGGTAAATGAATGAAATAATTTGGATGAATGAATCAATGGCTTTTCTGACCAGAAATTTATTTGCTGGCTCACAGTAACTCATATCAGGCCTCATCACTGTTAATGGAAAGTAGATTTCAGAATTTTTTTTCTTTTGAAGGGAAATATGTAATTATTTTTTTCACATATGAATTATATAGAATCACTCACAATCTTAATTTTTATTCTTTAAAGCTTTCACGATCTGATGAAGATCCTCAGAGCCCTAGGTTTTTGTTTTTTTTTTTCCAAAGCATGTTGGCAGCTCCACTCCTTGCTTTTAGAATAGTTTAGACTTTACAAGATATTAGAATTTTAAGAGTAAATGTACTGCTTGGTTTTGAGTGAGTGAGTAAAAAATGAGTATTTCAATGCAGGGTATATTTATGAAATTCATCGTAATTTTCAGAATCATGCTTTCTGTCTCTATGTAGAGACATTTATTCCTATCCATTTTTGGTCCAGTTAGGCAGAAAAATTCCTGCCTCATCATCCTAACTTATGACATTATCACTTTAGCAAAAGTAGGAAAAAACTTTGATATATTCATATGGCAATTAAATTAAGGAAAAAGATTACTGTCCATTAGTCTTACTTATTGTACTAAGCCATCTGTACTTGTAAAAGTAATAATAAACAATGGTAACATATGTCATCTGCACTCAGATGTTTAATAATAATTAGATAATGATCCCTAAGAAATCACTTGTTAACCATGATAATTGATTAAAGATAATTATTTTTGTAATAAATAATAATCAATGATTTCTAACAGCAATAATCTTATTTATTTATTTAGAATGCTATAGCCACAGCAAATCTAGGCAGCTGTGCTGGAAAATTAGTAATTTTTCTGAATTAATGGCTTATTTTCCACTAATCCGTATCCAAGAATGGTCTGTTAGGTTAATAATAAGTGTTTATAATATTTTAAAAAGTGAAACTACTATAAATATCCTATTTGCTAGTTTGCTATTAAAAATAAATTACCTTAATACAACTTCTAACTATATTTAAAATGTTTAATCATTAATCTGACAAAAGCCAGAATAAATGTGGGCATTATAATCCAAGTGAAATTGTGCTGACAAAATGCAAAATTTCAATTCTGAAAAAAAAAAAAAACCAGTCTAATAGTCTATCACACTTACATATTTTTCTAAATGCATCACCCATGATTTAAGTTTTGGACAACCTACTAAGCCATTTCAAGAACTGATGTGTAACTTTAAGAAGTAACACTTGGTATAATAAAGAGGTGACTAATAAACTGAATCATATACATTTCAATCATAAAATCTTTTGGTATACATATACCTCATAGCAATTATTCTGTTTTTATGTACTAGAAAAATGTTTAGGGCCCAAAAGAGGCTTCAGAATACTTATGGAAACTCATGATTATCTGAAGAAGAACTCAAGATTATCTCCAGGAAAACTCCAGGAAGACATTGGAGTTCCATATTCAATAGGTAGAAAGGGCCTAGGAGTTGCTTCAGGAATTGTTATTCATCCTTAATACGTGTCATGCCCTGGAAATACACAGTGAGTTTGAGTTGGTCTCAGGTTTACCTCTTGTGCAGCTAAACTATTTATAAAGGGATCATGGTTTTTCAAATTTAAAGGAGCAAAAAGAGAATTGAGAGAATGGAAGTTATTTGACTTTTCCCTCCCCCATCCCGCCAGAAGCATAAGAAAATGACTAGAGGAATGCACATATTGTTATAGGATGCTGAAAATTTTCAGATAATATAGAGCTTGACTTCACAAATTTAATCCCTCTTTTAGCCTTCACTTGCCCAGGTGAAAAACACACCTCCACTCCAACTTCTAACCCTCCAATTCCAAAAAGTGATCTTTATATGATAACATTTCTAGTGCTATTATTCCTTTGACCCCTCTGAACTTATCATTAACCTTCTAAAAGGTCACTAAAAGGTAGAAATGGGAAATGATTTATTTAAAGTCATACTGTTAGTAAGGGGCAAGAACTAGAACTTAGATCTTCTGCTCTTTGGTCAAATGTAATTTTTAATCTATATCATATTATTGAGATGTGATTTTATAATTATAGGATCTTTGCATTTTATTTATTTATTCATTTATCCTTTTATTTAGTTATCTATTTTGGGGTTCTTATCTCTTTTCATTATATAAGATTTTATTTTCCCCCAGTTACATGTAAAACAATTTTTAATATTTGTTTTTAAAACTCTGAATTCTAAATTTTCTCCCTTCTTCCCTCACCACCCCCCTCCCCATTGAGAAGGCATATGTGCAGCTATGCAAAATATCTCCATATAAGTCATGTTGTGAAAAAAAAAACATAAAAAACATAATTTCCCTCCTCCCACCCAAAACCCCACAAACAAACAAACCAATCTCAAGAAAAAAAAGTGGGGAAAAACGTATGTTTCAATCTGCATTCAGATACAATCAGTTCTTTCTCTTAAGTATGGATAACATTTTTCATCATAAGTCCTTCATAGTTGTCGTGGATCATTATATTACTAAATGAGAATAGGAAAGTCATTCACAGCTGATTATCTTAGAAGATTACTATTACTTTGTGCACAATATATTTTACTTTTCATGAGCTCATGGAAGTCTTTTCAGGTTTTCCAGAGAGCAGCTCTTCTTATATAGCACAATGACATTCCATCATAATCACAAACCACAATTTATTCAGCTATTCCCCAATTTATGGGCATTCCCTCAATTTCCAATTCTTTGCCATGAGGAAAGAGCTGTTATAAAAATTCTGTTTATATATATCTTCTTAGGTTCTTTGAATTTTAGAAACAGAAATTTCCAAGTTCCCCTTGCCTTACAATAGATGTAGTAGACTGATGAAGAGAACTTGATCATCTTCATAAGAACAGAGGGAGGAGGAGACTGAGATACAGAGAATCTAGATGACATATCCAAGGCCACACAGCAACTTTGTGGCAGAGTTAAGATATAATAATTTAGATCTCCTAATTCCCATTTCAATGTTATTTCCATCATAACATTCTTCTTCTAATGTAAAGATATCATGGATCATAAACCCCTCAATAACATCAACCAACAAACAAATATTAAGCACCTGTGATGTTCTTGACTGAGAATTGACATACACACACACACACACACACACACACACACACACATATACAGAATTAGAGACAGACAGAGACAGAGACAGTCAGAGACAGAAAGGAGAGAGAAAAAGTGAGACAGAGAGAGGGGAAAGAGACAGACACACAGAGACAGATAATTTCTACTTGTAAGAAATCTGCATTGTTGTATTTCTGATTTTCTGATGGTTTGAAAAAAACATGATATGAGTTTATGGTAAGGTTTTATAAAACTTAAAGTGCAATATGAATATAAAGTATTTTTGTGCCTTTGAATCCTTAGTACCTGCCCTAAGAATCCATAATGTTATTGAGTAAAATAACCTAAAAGGAGTCTATAAATATTTTTTATTGATGAAAATCATAACCATAATTATGACCAAAGCACATCCAAATTAATTTATTGCATTGCGTATGTCCATATGTGTGAATTCATATTTGTATATGCATGTGTATGTGGGAGAGAGGTATGGGTAGAGGAGGGGAGAAGAAAGATTTTTAAATCTTTTTTCTGCCTTTAGGAAATTTGGAATTTCAATTAAATTTGATAAAATTTTATTGTTACTGAAGAAGGGACCCTGAAACTCTGAAACTCCTTGAAGGAGAAAATCTTCAACTCTGCCTCAGTGAGGGACCCGGCCTGAGGGAAACAAGACAACAAAACAGGTTCATCCTGTTATCAGGTGGGGATGGTTCAATCCTGAGCAAAAGAATTACAACCCTATTGAATTAGAGATACTCATACAATTCTATTCAAATTCCAGTTCAAGCTGAAACCCAGCTTGTAGATGAGCCAACTTGGGCTGTCCCAGCCCCCACTAAGACCCAATATAATGGCTTCCTTCAATGAAGGTCTTTTGCAGATGGACCTCGGTAGCTCGCTCAGCTGCCAGGATTTTCTGTCCACTGAGAATTGCATTCTCAATGCAAAACCCCATTTTCCATAGATCTGCCACCATAGAAATCTGTGTCTTGGTAAACTGATTTCTAACAATAAACTTTCACTTTGCAACTAATAATTCAGGAATGAATGAATCCTTTCACTCCTAAAACCTGCAGCTGATTTAATGGGGATTCTTAACAACTCTCTTATAGCCACTAATCTAGACCACTCAAATAGCATCATTACTACATGAAAAACATATAAAAATAATAATAATTAGTATTTATATAATATTTTATTGCCCTTTACATATAGTATCTTTTTGTAACATTGATCTTTGTAACAACACTGAAGTAGATGCTATGATTATTTTCATTTTACAAATAAGGAAGCTGAGGTTGAGGAGAGGGGAAGACAGACAGAGAGATACAGACAGATAAACAGACACAGAGAGACAGAGGGAGAGACAGAAACAGAGAGAAGGAGAAAGAGAGAAAGTTAATGACTTGCTCAGAGTCTCTCTGATAGGCTATCAACTCATGTCTTCCCAATTCTGGCTTCATTCCTTTAAGCCACTGAGCCATTTAACTGTCTCACAAAATAGAAGAATATCTAAGCCTAAAAGTCCTTCTCATTAGAATTTTAAGGAAACTAGTATATTTCAGAGCTAAACCAAAACAAAACAAATAAACAAAACCCTGCGTTCCCAAGTCTCACATCTTATTTTTATAGAAATAATTGTCTGAATATTTTTTTTCAGGAAAAACAGCCTCACATTATTCTTACCTTGTCAGACTCAGTTATTGGCATCTATCAACTCCCAACCCTGCTGTCCTACAATGCAATATTATTACCTCTAAATGGAAAAAGAGAAGGCAATATCTCAGAATACCTTTATGTCATCCCAGTGCGATGTAGACAAAGAAGTCCTATTTTCAAAGGCCTAGGCCTTCTACTGTTATGCTTTGCAAAAACAAAAAACAAAAACAAAAAAACAACAAAAGCAAAATATAAAAACTCCTACAACAAAGTTTCTTTCTAGTTCTAACAGCTGTTAATTTTGTGGTTAAAAAATGAGAGAGAACTTGCAATGATAATCAAGAGTATGCCAAAAAGTTAGATTGTAAGAAGCCACTGGCTGCCCTGAGGTGAAGCAAGAAGGACTCAGAAAAGACGGAACAATGTTGCAAGACAAAACAAGCTGGAGTAAGTAATGAGTGACTACATACCCTTACTTTACAAAATTAATACATCCTTTGTTTCCTGAGATTCCCTCACAGTGTAAGCCTCTATAAGTAATTGCATTGCAGTGGTAATGAGAGGGAGGGACAGTACTGGGAAAGCAAAAATAGAAGGAAAAACCAGAAATCTCAAGAGGATATTTACAGAAGAATTCCTTCTCATTTCAGGGGAGTTGAACCTCAAAAGTTATCCAGCAGAAGCAGAAGCAGCTAGAAATCTGCATTCAGGATTTTGTTACACTTATATAAATATATCCTATTCCATATTTCCTTTAAATTCTCAGTAGGATTCAATTTAATACAATCAATATTCACCAGGTACCTGCTACATTCAATTCATGGAATTAGATTTTTGTCTTTCCACTTCTGCTACAATCAATCCTCTTCAGAATCTTAAATTTCTTCTTGTTTATCAATCAATTAACATCTGTTAAGCATCTAGCATGATGCAGGCTCTATGCTAGGTTCTAAGGACTCCTGCTTTCAGTCTCTTTTCTTTCCCAACTATCCTTCACTCTTCTGCCCTGGAAGTTTTCTTATTCTATTCATGTCATTCCTTAATAATAGAAAGCTACCCCCTCTGGGCTACCTCCCCAACTTGGCATTCCCAAGTTTTAGGTTGAATTCCTAGGGAGTGACTACTACCTCAAATTCAAAGAATTTCGCAGATTCTTGCTATTAATACCATATCTCACAATGCCACCCATCTCCCACGGCCAACATTATTATTGTCATAAGCCAGTAAACATAATTAGCTCAAACAAAGGCATTTCTAAAATGGCATAGGAGGAATAATAAGTACAAAATATTTCTCCCCTTTCTCACAGACTTGGAACGCTTTCTTGTACAGATTGACTCACCATAAGTGGTAAGGGTAGGCAACATATCTAGGGGCTGCTCTAAGAGGCAAAATAAATCTTATTTATTGATTGATTGAAAAAAGACAAAAAGAACCAATATGTCTAACACAGATGCTATTTTTTAATTTCTTTTTTTCCCAATATATACATACATATTTATACAATTGTTGTGCTACACAAGAAAAATCAATTCAAACCAGTTTAAAAAAAAAGAGAAAAGAAAAAAGAGAAGCAAAATAAAATGCAAGCAAACAACAACAAAAAAGAGTGAGAATGCTATGTTGTGAACCACATTCAATTCCCACTGTCCTCTATCTGGAGGTAGATGGCTCTCTTCATCATTGAATAACTGGAAACTAGTCTGAATCATCTCATTGTGAAGAGAACCACATCCATCAGAATTGATCATATAATGATGTTATTTCCAGAAATAATGATTTTCTGATTTTTCATTCCCAATTTTGCTCTTCCTCCTCTTATACTTGAAACTTTCCCCCTTCCCTTTTATTTTCCTCAGGCGTTTTATCCTATTCTTCTATCACCCTCCCCTTCCAAATTAGGGGTTAGAAGATCAGCCCAGGGGGAAAAATGGCCAGTCCATTTTATGATAAGGATTAACACAGGAGACAGTATTTTCTTGGTTTAAATAATCACATTTTATTGACCATTTCAACAGGAATTCAAAGAAATAGAGCATCACTGACAGTGTTACAGTCATTCACTTTTCAGAAAGAGTCATCCTTTGTAATTAGTCGTGTGACAGCCCTCTACTGTGGAGTCTTGGGGCAAATGATGAGTGCACCACGGGTGCTTTTTACATTGTGAAGGCAAGGAGAGAAATAAGGACGAAGAGGCATCTTCCAATCCATGTTTGAGTAACTGTACATGAGGGATCTGCAAGTGATATCATAAAATGCTATTTGTTGCATTTCAAAATCAAGGAAAATGCCCACTTTGAGCAGAGGCCGGCGCCACTGAAATTTCTTTTCTGAAGTATAGACAAAGAAACTATTTCCAGATGTAAATGCTGTGATGGTCCTAACATCCTTAGATGAGAAAGAGCGTTTTCCTTTTCTCCTGACTGAATCTTTACAGATGCCCAGTTCCCACTCTGTCTTGCCTCCCACTTCCACTTCCCAATAGTGTTTGCCAGAGGTGAATTTCTGGGCTCCCAGAACCACAAGTGCAGAGTCAAATCTCTCTTTGTTGTCAGGGAGGTCTTGACAGATGCTCCCATACTGGACCCTCTTCAAATCTTCAGAGAGGATGAGATGAGGATGGGCTGATTCAGGATCAAGAGTTATATCCCTGAAGAAACTCCTGAGCATTTCTCATGCCTGTGACAGGGCAGGTAGGCCAGGAAGTGGAAGGAAGTGCTGGTCTTTGGAGTACAAGTTCTTCCTTTTTTTTCAAAGTGTCTGGCACAGCCTGGATCATTTCCAAGGGCATCATGTCCAAATTCTCTTCTACTTGGAATACCATTTGTCGTACATTCTGGATTTGTTGGGTCAGTTCATGCTCCTTCTCCTCCATTTTGGCCACATTGTCTCTGGATTGCTGCCCCAGCCTTTCCAGGCGTTGATATTCTTCATCCATTAAGAATCGGTGAATTTTCCCATATTCAGAAATAGCTGACTCTCTCAAAATGTAGGTGCGCTCTGTGAATTGATCCTGTCTTCTTCTCAAGGTGTCCAGTGCAGTTTGAAATTTCTCTTCTTTTTTCTGTAAGATCCTCCATATCTCACGGAGCTTCTTCTTGCACTTGTCAGCAGCTGTCTCCAAGGGAAGGACTTGGTGGTCCTTGTGCTCTGGGGCTGATAAGCAGGAATCACAGAGGGGCCTCTGGTCTTCCTCACAGAAGAACATCTCTTGTTCTCCATGTTGATCACAGGTGCTCAGGCCCACCTCTTTCTGCAGCAGGTGAGGTTGGAGCATCTTGTCAATGGTGCACAGAGTCTGCAGGTTCCTGCTCAGCAGCCAGTGGCCTTGTCAGATAAATGACTGTACAGGCCGAGGTTTCAGTGGCTTCCTCACTGCCCTGGAGAAGGCCCTCTCTGCACTCTCAGTCACCCAGTCAGTGAGGTAGTTCAGGCAGATGCAAGCAAGTGACAACTGGCTGGAGGTTAGCGATTAAAATCTTGCATGTATGTAACTAAGCTTCTGATTCCTCCCTTTTCAGGTCAGAGAGTGCTAGCTCTTGCCCTTAATCTCTGGCAGCAAAAGATGTTGTCACTGAGCTGTGTGAGCCTTTTTATATCTCTTTCCCTCCTTAGCATTTCTCTTAACTCCACCCCCCAAAAGGTGAAAACTCCTGTCTTTTGATAGGACTTCCACACTCTGCTTCAGGGCTGAGTTCTCACCTTTCTTCTCCTCCAACATGTCAGTCACCATCTCTTGAGATGAAAACCTCTTCCCTCTTTCTTAGTACTTGGAAAGATCTCCTCCATGGGTCAATCAGCTGTAACATACCTCATTTGCAAGCGTCAAAATATCACCTTTCTGATGTGCTGGAAATTGAAACATTGGAAACAATTCTCCCCAAACAAAGTAATTTTTTCCCCAACTAAAAAGGCTCCCCTAGAAGACAACCAAAATCAAGTTTTGCTATCACTACCTCTTAGTTTCCCCTTTTTGTGTCATTTCATGATTATGATTCAATCACTGGATCAAGAGGTCTCTATATTTTTTAAAGATTTTTTTTTAAAGTACCTTATTTCTGATTCCTTTCTTTTTAGATATTCAACTCAGAAAGAAGATTGGCTTCTTTCTTTTGCTTCTGCCACAAAAGTTTAAGAACTGAGTTGCTGTTATATTTTTTTAATAGTTTGCTCCTTTAAAGATCCTTTTATTTACTGCTCAATCGATGAGAATTCCCAATTCAGAAAGTGCTTCCACTCTCTCCACTGGGGTTTACCCTCTTTTTAAAAAAAAAATATATATATATATATGTTATGGACTTTAGATACACAATGGTGTTCACACCTATGGACTTTAGACCACAGTCATTTCCCCCTCTGTAATGCCTGAGAAATAGAGCAAGACACAGATTAGAGACTATTGAATAATTTATTAAATGGAGAGATATACTGGGACCAATGGATCCATGTTTGAACCCAGGGCTGAATGAGACTATACCCTCCAATAATCCAGCAAACAATCAGAATTCTCAAAGACATATATACAAGTGACTCAGATGAAGAGGGTAGACTGAGGCAGGGGCAGAGAAAGGGTACTGAGAGTGGGAAAGGGACCCCAAGGGTGGGAAACCACTGGAAGGGATAGCCTAATGAGGGAGGCAGCCCAGACATGGGAAAAGTCATCTTGATAAGACAGTATGGATATTCTTACAGCTTGGGAAGGAAGGCATTCTGATATAGTATAAATATTCTGAAAAAGAGGAAAGGGAACTTTTGTAGAACTGAGAAGCAGGGAAACTGAGGCAGGACTGAGGCAGTATAATAAGGGAAACCGAGTCAGGACACTAAAAGAGAACTGTCGCATAACATTCTACAGTCTCTCTCTTTTGAATATTCAAATTATTGAATTACTTGCCTCTAGAAGGTCTTAGCACCATAATTTTGATGAACCCTATGTAAAGCAAATAAGCCAAACTATAAATAGAAAAATGCAAGGACTTATGGCAAGGAAGAGTTTCTCCCTGATAACTCCCATGATTATTAGCATGAAATAGCATTCCTCATTTAGGGAGACACACAAGCCTCCCTGTTCAGGTCCTCTGCAGTTGGGGGGCATCTCAAATAGAGATGGACAGTTCACTGGGAGTTAGGTCTGTGGTGATATGTGCATTTTATTCAGCTTCTGCTAGTAGCACTGCTCAAGACAGACCTGCTGCCCTAAAAGGGCAGCCCAAGTCTGACAGGGACACCAAAAAAGGGAAAAAGTGGGGCTTGGAGTAGCTCCACCTGTCCTCTCTCAATAGAACAGGAGCTGCTACTAGGAAACAGATTTCTGACCAAATTATGTGGTTAGACTAAGGCAGACAACCTGGAACTATGAGAGTCCTGATTACAAAATGCTGAAATACTGATTAACGACCTGGGGTAACAGGCTTGGAGAGACAGATCAGAGAAACTTCCAGTCCTAGGACAGGTTTCTGATTGGGGGATTATTCTTTAGAAACAACCAGCAAACTGATATTTAGTATATAATGATTACATATAACCAGGTATAACATATAACCAGAATGGAAATAGCAAAGTATGACATAATTGAATTGGATTAACAGTTTCTATTGATCATTGCTCTGATCATATGAATTAGTTACAGGAGGAAAAATGCAGGGACAGAATCCTAACATAAGCAGTTAAATTTAACTTCCAGCAAAACAGGTTGAACTAGCTATAATTTATTTTTACTCTGGATAATTGTACCACTCACTCTCAGAGGGTGGAGTTTTAAAACTCCCAAATAGCATTAATGATGAGTCCAAAGAATTTTACTTCTAATGACAAATTCTATTAAGCATGTTTAAGACATATCCTAAACAGATCTTTACCATAACCATATATTTATGAAAAAAACAATTTGTTTCAGTAAGTTCACTTCTTTCACATCTAAGTAGATGTTCCCATAAGTGAACATTATACATAAAAATCAGTTTGCTTTGAAAAATTCCCAATACATAGACATATATTCCAAATTACATATTGCCCTTTTTCAAAAGGACAAAAATATAATTTTCAGAGGCTCTTAAATGACCTAATACAATCAATTAAAACTATCCTATATATTATATACTCAATTATAATAACTATATATTAAAAAAAAATCCTATACAGAACGTCTTAATTATCAAAAAGTCCAAGGGTTCTTAAAAATTAAACTTTCAGAAATAACATAACGTTATATTGAGGTAATTAATTTATTTCATTAAGTTCATAGATCAGCTTTCATATTTAACAGAAACATTTTCAAAGTACGGAAAAACCAAAGATAAACATTAACCTCAGGGATTACAATCAGAAAAAACATACAGAACACCCATTTCTACAGAAAAAATCCAAAATTTTAAAAAATATCCTTTAAATCTTTAGAAACAGCCCCAAATTATAGATCAATTAACCCAAAACTGGGTTTGCCAAAAGCCACGCCTCTGCAGAAAGGGCTTGAGCAAACTTAGTGTGGGGGGGAATTCCATTGGGCTGCTCTTCCCCCCACTCTACCTCCAAAGAGACAGGGGGAGGGAAGGGGAGCTAACCCCACCCCACCCCACCCCACCCCAGTATAATTAAGTGCTCTGTGGCAGAAGTAGCAGAAAGCAGTGGGGGCCAGTGTAAGGCAAAAGATCCCTACCCCACCCAACCTTTAAAGTAGAGAGTAATAATGTGGGGGTGGGTTCCTGAGGGACTTTGCCTAAGCTTCAACTTAGAAAAATCGGATCCTAATTGGAGACACATGACCCCTTTCAAGTAAATTAACAGAACTTCGCTCCAACAAATTCTTAGTATCTTACTTTTAAAGATAACCAAATCTAGCCTTCAAAGGCAACAATAAATTTATTTCTCACAATTTAAAACTGCTCAAAAGAATACTCAGAACAGATCTGGCATGTAAAGGCAGCAGTAAAATTATTTTCCACAATTTTAAAAAATCAGATGTTTTCTCCAGTCTGAGTGCAAAGCAATTAGCATAAACTCCATTTGTTTTTCAAAGGTCTTATCTAAAGGTAGTTCCATTCAAGCCGTGCCTAAATTTAAACTACCAAAGTGCCAGTTGTTGTTTTTTTTTAAAGTTTAAAATTACCAGTAAATTTTAACCAATTCCCAAATTTTTCATTTTAACCCAGAGCTCTAGAATCAAATAAAATCACAAACAGTTGACAGACAAACACCATATTTGTGCCATAGTTTCCCTTTTAAGGTCCCTGGCCCAGTTTCCCAATTGTCCTCTTTAGTTACTCTTCCTCGGGTTTATAATCCCCCTCTTAATGTTTGATGAAATAAGGTTTTTCTATCTTAGGCTATAATCATTCCTTCCTAATGTTTGGCAAAAAGAAAGGTCTTCCATTTTAGATATCTCAGAATATCAGTCACCTCTCAGTACCTCCCTCCATTGTTCATTCTTCTTGTATCCTATAAAAATCTTGCTGTCCCAATACTCAGGGCTGGATTCTTTGACACTATGGTTTCCCTTCCAACCCTGGACCAACCATGGATCCATTTGGTCCCAAATCTCATTTAATAAACTAATTAAATTGATCTTTAACCTCTGTCTTTTTCCATTTCTCTGGGATTAGATTTTGGAATCCCCAGAGGTTGGGAACCAAAGGAAATGGGACTAAAGGGTTAGAAGACATTTCCAAAAAGTCTTCCACTATCCTAAGTTCCCACTTTTAAAAAATATATATATTATGGGCCTCCAGATAAATTCTGTTCACACCCATACACTTCAGATCACAGTCATTTTACCCTTTGTAATGCCTGAGAAACTGAGCAAGACACAGATTAGAGACTATTGAATAATTTATTCAATGGAGAGACATACTGGGACCAATGGATCCAGTCCCAAGGCTGAATGAGACTATCCTTTCCCATAATCCAGCAAACAATCAGAATTCTCTCTTTTTTTATTTATTTATTTATTTATTTTTTTATTTAATAGCCTTTTATTTACAGGATATATGCATGGGTAACTTTACAGCATTAACAATTGCCAAACCTCTTGTTCCAATTTTCCCTCTTACCCCCACCAACCCCTCCCTAAATGGCAGGATAAGTAGATGTTAAATATATTAAAATAAACTTAGATACACAATAAGTATACATGACAAAAACATTATTTTGCTGTACAAAAAATCAGACTCTGAATTATTGTACAATTAAGCTTGGAAAAAATCAAAAATGTGTTTGCATAAATATAAAGGGTTAGAATTCAATGTAATGGTTTTTAGTCATCTCCCAGAGTTCTTTTTCTGGGTATAGCTAGTTCAGTTCATTTACCTCCATTAGAAATGATTTGGTTGATCTCGTTGCTGGGATGGCCGATCCATCAGAACTGGTCATCATCTAGTATTTTTTGAAGTATAAATGATCTCCTGGTCCTCCATTTCCTCAGCATCAGTTCTTAAGTCTCTCCAGGCCTTTCTAAATCATCCTGTTGGTCATTTCTTACAGAACGGTAATATTCCATAATTCTCAACGTGGACATCCATTCGGTTTCCAGTTTCTAGCCACTACAAAAAGGGCTGCCACAAACATTCGTGCACATACAGGTCCCTTTCCCTTCTTTATAATCTCTTTTGGGATATAATCCCAGTAAATTAACCTGCTGGATCAAAGGGTATGCACAGTTTATTAACCTTTTACATAGTTCCCAAATACTCTCCCAAAATGGTTGGATTCGTTCCCCAACTCCACCAACAATGAATCAATGTCCCAGTTTTTCCCTCCCCTCAACAATCATCATTATTTTCCTGTCATCTTAGCCAATCGGAAGGTGTGTAAGTGGTATCTTAGAGTTGTTTAATTTTGCATTTCTCTGATTAATAATGATTTGGGCATCTTTTTCCTTATGACTGGAAATAGTTTCAATTTCTTCATCTGAAAGGGTTTTCATATCCTTTGACCATTTTTCAATTGGAGAATGGCTTGATTTTTTATAAATTAGAGTTAATTCTCTATATATTTTGGAAATGGGGCCTTTATCAAGAACCTTTTGACTGTAAAAAATTTTCCCAGTTTATTCTTCCCTTCTAATCTTTCTGCTTAGTTTTGTTTGTACAAAAAACTTTTCGGTTTAGTATAATCAGAAATTTTCTATTTTGTGATCAGTAATGATTCTAGTTCTCTTTGGTCATAAAGACCTTCCCCTTCCACAGGTCTGAGAGGTAAACTATCCTATGTTCCTCTAATTTATTAATAATTTCATTCTTTATCCTGGGTTATAACCCATTTTAATTTATCTTGGTTCGGTTAAGTATGGATCAAATGGTTTCCCATATTAGTTTCCAATTTTCCCAGCTATTTTTATCAAACAGTAAGTTCTTATCCCAAAAGCTGGGATCTTTGGGTTTTTATCAAAGACTAAGGTTTGCTATATTTGTTGACTGTTTTATCCCTTAGACCTAATCTATTCCACTGATCAACTAATCTATTCCTTAGCCAATAAAATAGTTTTGGTAACTGCTGCTCCAATAATAATAATTTTAGATCTGGTACCTAAGCCACCATCATTTTGATTTTTTTCATTAATTCCTTGAAATTCTTGACCTTTTGTTTTTCCATATAAACTTTGTTGTTATTTTTCTAGGTCATTAAAAATAGTTTTTGGGAGTCTGATTGGTATAGGCGCTAAATAAATAATTAGTTTTAGGTAATATTGTCATCTTTATTATATTTGCTCGCCCTATCCAAAGAGCATTTAATATTTTTTCAATTGGTTTAGATCAGACTTAATTTGTGTGAAAAGTGGTTGTAATTTTGCTCTAAAGTTTCTATTTTCCCCTTGCCAGATAGATTCCTAAATATTTTTATATTATCAGTAGTTACTTTAAATGGAATTTCTCTTTTGTAACTCTGACTGTTGGATTTTTTGGTATATATAAGAATGCTGATGACTTATGTGGGTTTATTTTATAACCAGCAACTTTTGCTAAAGTTGTGGATTATTTTTCTTTTAGCAGAATCTCTGGGGTTCTCTAAGTATACCATCATGTCGTTGGAAAGAGTGATAATTTGGCTTCCTCATTGCCTATTCTTATTCCTTTAATCTCTTTCTCAGCTCTTATTGCTATAGCTAGCTTTTCTAATACAATATTAAATAGTAACAGTGGTAGGGCAACCTTGTTTCCTCCAGATCTTATTAGGAATGGTTGCAGTTTATCTCCATTACATATGATGCTTACTGATGGTTTTTAAATAGATTGCTGATTATTTTAAGGAAAAGTCCATTTATTCCTATACTCTCAAGTGTTTTTAATAGGAATGGATGTTGGATTTTATCAAATGCTTTTTCTGCATCTATTGAGATGATCATATGGTTTTTGTTAATTTGGTTATTAACATGGCCAATTATATTGATAGAAACAATCAGAATTCTCAATGACATATATACAAGTGGCTCAGATGAAGAGGGTAAACTGAGGCGGGGGAGAGTCAGGGTACTGAGAGTGGGAAAGGGACTGACAGGGTGGGATGAGCCACTGGAGAAAGGGATAGCCTAATGAGGGGGAGGCACCCCAGACATGGGGAAATGGGTCTTGATAAGACAGTATCTGATATTATTATACCTTGGGATGGGGAGAGGCATTCTGATATTCTATCTAGTATTCTGAGAAAGAAGGAGGGGGACTTTTGCAGAACTGAGAAGCAGGAAAACTGAGGCAGGATTGAATCAGGATAATTAGGGAAACTGAGTCAGGACAATAAAAGAGAACTGTCCCATAACACGTTCAATTTTTCAAAATATTGCAGATTGTTTAATTGGATTTCAATTAAAATGGACTTTTTGGACACATGGTGGAAATTCAATCATATTCTGAATTTATTCCATAATGGGATAGCTCTGAGAAGAGGTACAAAAAGTTCTATACAAGAAGAGTATAAAAACAGAATGACAAAATGAAAGTCTATTGTGGAAAATGTCTTGCTTCAATTTCCTACTCAGTTGAAGACCAATTTATTGTAATTCTTCACAACCTCTTTATACCTGTACATTTTATTATTTAATAAGAGATTTTAATCTGCCTATCATTTCCTCAAGTCGATCTTTGAAACAATAGATTTTCCATCCCCATCTCCCTACGCCTTCAACCAAGAGAACTTTTCTTTATTTCTTTGCTTCCTTATCAGCTTGGTTATTTATTTATTCCTACACTCAAATAACATTCCCAATTTTGCTCTTCCTCCTTTTGTACTGAACATTTCCCCTTTTATATTTTTCCTCAGGCTTTTTCTCTATTCTTCTGCCACCCCTCCCCTTCCAAATTAAATTTTTGGAAGTCATCCCCAAATGGAAAAAAAATTAACCTGTCTCTTTATGTTAAGAAGTATTAATAAAGTAGACAGTATTTTCTTGGTTTAAATAATCACATTTTATTGACAATTTCAACAGGAATTCAAAGAAATAGAGCATCACTGGCAGTGTTACACTCATTCACTTTTCAGAAAGAGTCATCCTTAGTCATTAATACCTGGGACAGCCATCTACTGTGGACTCTTGGGGCAAAATGATGAGTGAACCCAGATTTTTACATTTTGGGAAGGGAGAAATAAGGGCGAAAGGTCTTTTCAAATTTAGGTTTGAGTAACTGTACATGAGGGATCTGCCAGTGACATCATAAAATGCTATTTGTTGCATTTCAAAATCAAGAAAAATGCCCACTTTCTGCAGAGGCCGGCGCCAGTGAATTTTCTTATTTGATGTACAGAAGAAGAAATTATTTCCAGATGTGAATGCTGTGATGGTCCTGCCATCCTTAGATGACAAAGAGCGTTTCCTTTTTCTCCTGACTGAATCTGTACAGATGCCCAATCGCCACTCTGTCTTGTCTCCCACCTCCACTTCCCAGTAGTGTTTTCCTGAGGTGAATTTCTGGGTTCCTAAAACCCCAAGAATACAATCAAATCTCTCTTTATTGTCGGGCAGATCTTGGCAGATGCTTCCATACTGTACCCTCTTCAAATCTTCAGACAGGATGAGATGAGGATGGGCTGATTCAGGATCAAGAGTTATATCCCTGAAGAAACTCCTGAGTATTTCTCCCATGCCTGTAATGGAGCAGGCATGCCAGGAAATGGAAGGAAGTGCTGGTTTTTGGAGAACAAGTTCTTCCTTTTTTTTCAAAATGTCTCGCACAGCCTGGATCATTTCCAAGGGCATCTTGTCCAAATTCTCCTCTACTTCAAACTTCACTTGTTGCAGCTTTTGTATTTGTTGGAACAGCTTGTTCTCATTCTCTTCTACTTTGATCAGGTTCCTTTGGAATTGCATACACCCAATCTTTTGGTATTTATTTTTCATCCATTGAAATTGGTGAATTTTGTATATTCAAAATAGTTTGTCTCTTTCAAAGTGTAGGGTGCCTCTGTGGGTGCCTCTCTTCTTCTCAAGATGTCCAGTGCAATTTGAAATTTCTCTTCTTTTTTCTGTAACATGCTCCTTATCTCGTGGAGCTTCTTCTTCCACTTGTCAGCAGCTGTCTCCAAGGGAAGGACTTGGTGGTCCTTGTGTTCTGGGGCTAATAAGCAGGAATCACAGAGGGGCCTGTGGTCTTCCTCACAAAAGAAAATCTCTTGTTTTCCATGTTGATCACAGATGCTCTGGCCCACTTCTTTCTGCAGCAGGTGAGGTTGGAGCATCTTGTCAGTGGTGCACAGAGTCTGCAGGTTCCTGTCATCAGCCAGTCCCTTGGCGGAATGGACCCCCCCTCTCTGTACAGGCTGGGGTTCCGGGCCCCTCACTGTCCTGGAAGACCCTCTGCATCTCAGTCACCCAGTCAGTGAGGGTGGTTAAGGCAGATACAAGCAAAGTGAGACCTTCCGGATGTTACCAATTAAACTCTTGCATGTATGTTCCTGAGTCTCTGATTCCTTTCTTTTTAGGTAGGGAGAGTGTTAGCTCCTGCCCTTGAGCTCTGAGAGCAAAAGATACTGGCACTGAGCTGTGTTAGCCTTCTTATATCCCATCCCCTGCTTAGCCCCTCCTTGAACTCCACCCTCAACAAGGTGAAAACTCCTCTCTTTAGATAGGACTTCCACACTCTGCTTCAGGACTGAGTTCTCACCTTTCCTCTCATCCCACACTTCCCAATCACCATCTTTTGAGAAGAAAACTCCTTTCCTCCCTCTTAGTTCTTGGAAAGATTTCCTCCTTGGGTCACTCAGCAAGAATATAACTCATTTGAATTCTTCTCAAGACATCCACCTCTCGTTTATTGAGATGGAAACATGGTAAAGAAAGACCTCCCTTTCCCCCCAAAGTCTTTTTTTCCCAAACTGCTTGCCCCCCATGGCTCCTATGAAGAAAAGAATTATCAACTTTTGCTATCCCTCCCCCTTACTTTCCCCTTTTTGTCTCATTTCATGACTGTGATTCAATCACTGGATCAAGCTGTCTTTATATTTTTAAAAAAATTTTGTTAAAAGGACCTTATTTCTGATTCCTTTCTTTTTAGATATTCAACTCAGAGGGAAAATTGGTTTCTTTCAATCGGTTCTGCCACAAAAGATTTGAGAACTGATTTGTTATTTTTTTTTAATTGTTTGCCCCTATAAGCTCCCTTTATTTACTGCTCATAGATGAGAACTCCCATTCCCGAAAGTGCTTCCACTCTCTCCACTGGGGAGTTTACCCTCTTTTTAAAACATATATATGTTATGGACCTCCAGATACACAATGCTGTTCACACCTAGGCACTTGAGACCACAGTCGTTTCCCTCTCTGTAATGCCTGAGAAACTGAGCAAGACACAGATTAGAGACTATTGAATAATTTATTAAAGGGGAGATTTACAAACAATGGATCCATGGGTTTTTAGTCCCAGGGCTGAATGAGACTCTCCCTCTAATAATCCAACAAAAAGCTATGGAGTTCTCAATGACATATATACGTGGCTCAGATGAAGAAAGGCAGACTAGGGCAGGGGGAATCAGGGTACTGAGAGTGGGGAAAGGGAATGACAACGTGGGGAGCCACTGGAAGAAGGGGATGGCCTAAAAAATCAGGGAGGCACCTCAGCCAGACCTGGGGAAAGGCATTTTGATAAGACAGTATCTGATATTCCTAGTAGCTTATGATGGGGAAAGCATTTTGATATTCTATCAAGTATTCTGAAAAAGAGGAGGGAGCTTTTGCAAGAACTGAAAACAGGAAATCTGAGGCAAGATTGAATCAGGATAATTAGGAAAACTGAGTCAAGGACAACAAGAGAACTTTGTGACATAATATCTTCAGTGTTTCAAAATATTGCAGATTGTTTTAATTGGATTCAAATTAAAATGGACTTTAACCTGGAGACATGGTGACTTTGGAATCATATTCAGATTGCATTCCATAATGGAATAAATCTGAGAGGAGGGTTATAATGTTCCCTCTTAATATTTGATGAGATAAAGGTTTTATATCTTTAGGCTATGATCATTCCTTCTTTATGTTTGACAGGATAAAGGTCTATCCATTTTACAAATCAATTGAATATCAGTCACCTCTCCAGTACTACCCTCCATTGGGTCATCCTAGGTGGCTCCCCCCATTAGGTTATCCCCATCCATGTATCTCCTGCATTATGGCCTTGTTATTGTTATTGTATAAAAATCTTTCTGACCCGATAACTCAAGGCTGGATTCTTTGAGATAATAGGCTCATTCAGCCCTGGGACCAACCATGGATCCATTTGGTCCCAGTAAAACTCTGTATTTAATAAACTTTTAAATTGGACACTAATCTCTGTCTTTTTCAAGTTTCTCCAGCATTACAAGATGACTACATGACTGTGAGGCCAAAAATATGAAACACAACATGGCCCAGAATTGTGCCAAGTGGCACACAGAACCAGATGTGTCTTAGAGACCCAAGTAGTGTCCCCTGCATCCAGGAGACCCTGCTCCCAGAGTTTATGCCCGTCAGCATTTCATAATTCTGGGAATCCAGATGCTAGCATACAAAAAAGAACAGAACAGGTACAGACAGAACAGATGGTACCCCAAAAGGTACTCAAATGCAGACTTACTCTCCAATGGCCTCAATAGGGTTGTCAAGCTCTTGTGGCTGGAAAGTACTCCCAGAGATTCTGGGAAAAAAATCCAAGGGGGCCAGCCTCTCCAGACCAAGAATTCAGATCCCCAGCCACCCTGAGGCCTGAAAAGTCTCACACCTCTAATCCTGCTCATTTTCAAACATCTCAGTGGAAAGCCTCCAAAAATGTAATGCCTGAGAAACTGAGCAATACAGAGATTAGAGACTAATAATTTATTAAATGGAGACATATACTAGGACCAATGGATCTATGTTTGGTCCCAGGGCTGAATGAGACTATCCTCCCCATTAATCCAGGAAACAATCAGAGTTCTCAATGACATATATACAAGTGGCTCAGATGAAGAGGGTAGACTGAGGCAGGGCCAGAGTCAGGGTACTGAGAGTGGGAAAGGGACTGACAGGGTGGGGTGAGCCACTGGAGAAGGGGATGGCCTAATGAGGGGGAGGCACCCCAGCCAGACATGGGGAAAGGCATCTTGATAAGACAGTATCTGATATTCTAATAGCTTGGGATGGGGAGAGGCATTCTGATATACTATCAAGTACTCTGAAAAATAGGGAGGGGAACTTTTGCAGAACTGAGAAGCAGGGAATCTGAGGTAAGATTGAATCAAGATAATTAGGGAAACTAAATCACAATAATAAAAGAGAACTGTGGCATAACCACTTAGGTGTTTCAAAATATTATAGATTGTGTTTATCTGGATTCAAATTAAAATGGACTGTAACATGCACACATGGTAACTTTGTCAGTCAAATTCCAGATTGCATTCCATAATGGGATGGCTCTGAGAAGAGGCACAAAAAGTTCTATAAAAGAAGAGTATCAAAAGAGAATGACAAAATGGAAGTCTATTAGGGAAAATGCCTTGCTTCAATTTCCTGTGCAGTTGAGTATTATTTTATTGAAATTCTTCAAAACACCTTTATGGCAGTACATAAATTACATTTTCTTATTTAATACAAGATCTTTGAGTCTGTTGTGATCCTCAAGTAAGTCTCTCTCTCAGAGCAATAGAATTTCCATATCCATCTCCTTAGGCCTTCTACTAAGATAACTTTTCTTTATTTTTTTAATTCTTTATCTCTTGGTTGTTTATTTATTCCTACAGTCATTTAGCATTGCCAATTTTGCTCTTCCTCCTTTTGTAAGTGGAACATTTTCCCTTCCCTTTTATTTTGCTCAGGGTTTTATTCCTATTATTCTACCACCCTCCCCTTCCAAATTAGGTGGAAGATCAGCCACAGAGGGGAAAAATATGACCTATTTTTTTGTGTTAAGAAGTATTAACAAAGTAGACAGTATTTGCTTGGTTTAAACAATCACATTTTATTGACCATTTGAACAGGAATTCAAAGAAGTAGAGTGTCATTGACAGTGTTACATTCATTCAATTTTCAGAATCATCCATAGTAATTAGAACCTGTGACAGCCCTCTACTGTGGACTCTTGGGGCAAATGATGAGTGAACCAGGGGTGCTTTTCTCATTGGGAAGGCAAAGAGAGAAATAAGGGTGAAGAGGCCCCTCCAAATCCATGTTTAACTTTCTGTAGATAAGGGATCTGTATGTGACATCATAAAATGCTATTTCTTGCATTATAAAATCAAGAAAAATGCCCACTTTGTATAGAGGCTGGTGCCATTGAAATTTCTTGTTGGAAGTACAGAAGAAGAAACTATTTCTAGATGTAAATCCTGTGATGGTCACTACATCTTTAGATGAGAAAAAGTCTTTCCCTTTTCTACTGATCACCACTCTGTCTTGTCTCCCACCTCCACTTCCCAATAGTGTTTTGCTGATGTGAATTTCTGGGTTCTTAAAACCCTGAGAATACAATCAAATCTCTCTTTCTTGTCAGGCAGGTGTTGACAGATGCTTCCATACTGGACCCTCTTCAAATTTTCAGACAGGATGAGATGAGGATGGGCTGATTCAGGATCAAGAGTTATATCCCTGAAGAAACTCCTGAGCATTTCTCTCATGCCTGTAATGGAGCAGGCAGGCCAGGAAATGGAAGGAAGTGCTGGTTTTTGGAGTACAAGTTCTTCCTTTTTTTTCAAAGTGTCTAGCACAGCCTGGATCATTTCCAAGGGCATCATGTCCAAATTCTCCTCTACTTCGAACTTCACTTGTTGCAGCTTTTGTATTTGTTGGAACAGCTTGTTCTCAGTCTCTTCTAGTTGGAGCAGGTTCCTTCTGGATGCAAACACTAACATTTTTTGTTATTCATATTTATCATCCATTAAGAATTGGTGAATTTTTGCATATTCAGAAATAGCTGTCTCTTTCAAAGTGTAGGTGCGCTCTGTGAATTGTGCCTCTCTTCTTCTGAAGGTGTCCAGTGCACTTTGAAATTTCTCTTCTTTTTTCTGCAAGATCCTCCATATCTCACGGAGCTTCTTGCACTTGTCAGCAGCTGTCTCCAAGGGAAGGACTTGGTGGTCCTTGTGCTCTGGGGCTGATAAGCAGGAATCACAGAGGGGCCTCTGGTCTTCCTGACAGAAGAACATCTCTTGTTCTCCATGTTGATCACAGATGCTCAGGGTCACCTCTTTCTGCAGCAGTTGCGGTTGGAGCATCTTGCCAGTGATGCACAGTCTGCAGGTTCCTGCTCATCAGCCAGTCAAATTGGCTAATTAATGACCCCCCTGCTCTCTGTACAGGCTGAAGTTCCAGTGTCTCCCTCACTGTCCTGGAGAAGACCCACTCTGCACTCTCAGTCACCCAGTCAGTGAGGTAGTTCAAGCAGATGCAAGCAAGTGAGACCTGGCTGGAGATTAGCAATGAAACTCTGGCATGTATGTTCCTGAGTCTCTGATTCCTTCCTTTTCAGGTAGGGAGAATGTTAGCTCTTGCCCTTGAGCTCTGAGAGTAAAAGATCCTGGCACTGAGATGTGTGAGCCTTCTTATATACCTTCCCCTGCTTAGCCTCTCCCTCAACTCCACCCTCAACAAGGTGAAAACTCCAGTCTTTAGATAGGACTTCCATACTCTGCTTCAGGACAGAGTTCTCACCTTTCCTCTCATCCCACACTTCCAAGTCACCATCTCTTGAGAAGAAAACTCCTTCCCTCCCTCTTAGTACTTGGAAAGATCTCCTCCTTGGGTCACTCAGCAGTAATATACCTCATTTGCAAGTCTCAAGATATCACCTTTCTGAGTTACTGAGATGGAAACATGGTAAAGAAAGACCCCTCCCCTTTACTCCCCAAAGTCTTTTTTTACCAAACTGCTTCCCCACCATGGCTCCTATGAAGAAAAGAAGTATCAACTTTTGCTATCCCTCCCCCTTACTTTCCCCTTTTTGTCCCATTTCATGATTATGATTCAATCACTGGATCAAGATGTCTTTATATTTTTAAAAGATTTTCTTTAAAAGGATTTTATTTCTCATTCCTTTCTTTTTAGATATTCAACTCAGAAAGAAGATTGGCTTCTTTCTTTTGGTTCTGCTACAAAAGATTTGAGAAGTCAATTGTTATTTTTTTTTTTAATTGTTTGCCCCTTTAAGCTCCCTTTACTGCTCATAGATGAGAACTCCCATTTCTGAAAGTGCTTGCACTCTCTCCACTGGGGGGTTTACCTTCTTTTTAAAACATATATATGTTATGGACCACCAGATACACAATGCTGTTCACACTTATGCACTTTAGACTACAATCATTTCCCCCTCTGTAATGCCTGAGAAACTGAGCAAGACTCAAATTAGAGACTCTTGAATAATTTATTAAAGGGAGAGATTTGCTGCAAACAAATGGATCCATGGTTTGGTTACAGGGCTGAATGAGACTATACTCTCCAATAATCCAGCAAAAACAATCACAGTTCTCAAATACATATATGCAAGTGGCTCAGATGAAGAGGGTAGACTGGGCAGGGGTAGAGTCAGGGTACTGAGAGTGGGAAAGGGACTGACAGGGTGGGGTGAGCCACTGAGGAAGGGGATGGCCTAATCAGGGGGAAGCACCTCAGCCAGACATGGGGAAAGGCATTTTGATAAGACAGTATCTGATATTCTAATAGCTCATAATGGGGAAAGCATTTTGATATTCTGTCAAGTATTCTGAAAAGTGGGTAAGCTTTGCAGAACTGAGATTGAAACTGAGACAGGACTGAATAGGATAATTAGGAAACTGAGTCAGGACAATAAGAGAACTGGACATAATATTTCAGTGTTTCAAAATATGCATTTTGTGTTTAATTGGATTCAAATTGAAATGGACTTTAACCTGCACACATGGTGACTTTGACAGTCATATTCCAGGTTGCATTCCATAATGGAATAGCTGTGAGAAGAGGCACAAATGTTTTATAAAAGAAGAATATAAAAAGAGAATGAGAATATGAAAGTCTCTTAAGAAAAATTTCTCTTCTATTTCTTACTCAATTGAGGACAAATTTATTGCACCCAATAAACTCTTTATACCTGGATGTCTTATATTTTCTCCTTTGATACAAGATCTTTTATTCTGCTATGATGCTCAAGTAGATATCTCACTCAGAGCAATAGACTTTCTATACCCATCTCCCTAGCCCTTCAACCAAGAGAACTTTTCTTTAGTTCTTTGCTTCCTTATCTGCTTGGTTGTTTATTTATTCCTACACTCAATTAGCATTCCCAATTTTGCTCTTCTTTCTTTTGTACTAGGAACATTTCCCCTTCCCTTTTATTTTCCTCAGGCTTTTTCTCCTATTCTTCTACCACCCTCCCCTTCCAAATTAGGTGTTGGAAGATCAGCCACCAAAGGGGGAAAAAATTGACCTATCTTTTTATGTTAAGAAGTATTAATAAAGTAGACAGTATTTTCTTGGTTTAAATAATCACATTTTATTGACCATTTCAACAGGAATTCAAAGAAATAGAGCATCACTGGTAGTGTTACACTCATTCACTTTTCAGAAAGAGTCATCCTTAGTCATTAATACCTGGGACAGCCATCTACTGTGGACTCTTGGGGCAAATGATGAGTGAACAGGGTGCTTTTCTCATTGGGAAGGCAGGGAGAGAAATAAGGGTCGAAAGTCCCCCAAATCCATGTTTGACTTGCTGTAGATAAGGGATCTATGTGAGATCATAAAATGTATTTGTTGCATTTCGAAATTAAGAAAATGACCACTTTGTGCAGAGGCCGCGGCATTGGAATTCTTATCTGAAGTAGAAGAAGAAACTATTTCAAAATGTCAATGCTGTGATGTCATCATCCACAGATGAGAAATAGTGTTTCCTTTTCTACTGATTAACTTTACATATGCCCAATCCCCACTCTGTCTTGTCTCCCACCTCCACTTCCCAATAGTGTTTGCCAGAGGTAATTTCTGGGCTCCTAAAACCCGAGGACATAATCAAATCTCTTTATTGTCAGGCAGATCTTGACGGATGCTTCCATACTGGACTGTCTTCAAATCTTCAGACAGGATGAGATTAGGATGGGCTGATTCAGGATCAAGGTTATTATCCCTGAAGAAGCTCCTGAGCATTTCTCTCATGCCTGTAATGGAGCAGGCAGGCCAGGAAAGGGAAGGAAGTGCTGGTCTTTGGAGTACAAGTTCTTCCTTTTTTTTCAAAGTGTCTGGCACAGCCTGGATCATTTCCAAGGGCATCATGTCCAAATTCTCCTCTACTTCGAACTTCACTTGTTGCAGCTTTTGTATTTGTTGGAACAGCTTGTTCTCATTCTCTTCTACTTTGATCAGGTTCCTTCTGGATGCATACACCAACATTTTTTGGTATTCATATTTTTCATCCATTAGGAATTGGTGAATTTTTGCATATTCAGAAATAGCTGTGTCTTTCAAAGTGTAGGAATACTCTGTGAATTGAGCCTCTCTTCTTTTCAAGGTGTCCAGGGCAGTTTGAAATTTCTCTTCTTTTTTCTGTAAGATCCTCCATATCTCAAGGAGCTTTTTCTTACACTTGTCAGCAGCTGTCTCCAAGGGAAGGACTTGGTGGTCCTTGTGCTCTGGGGCTGATAAGCAGGAATCACAGAGGGGCCTCTGGTCTTCCTCACAGAAGAACATCTCTTGTTCTCCATGTTGATCACAGGTGCTCAGGCCCACCTCTTTCTGCAGCAGGTGAGGTTGGAGCATCTTGTCAGTGGTGCACAGAGTCTGCAGGTTCCTGCTCAGCAGCCAGTCGCCTTGTCTAATGAATGTTTCCCTGGGCTCTATACAGGCTGAGGTTTCAGTGGCTCATTCTCTGCCCTGGAGAAGACCTCTCTGGACTCTCAGTCACCCAGTCACTGGAGTAATTCAGGCAGATGCAAGCAAGTGAGACCTGTCTGGAAGTTAGCAATTAAACTCTTGCATGTGTGTTCCTAAGCCTCTGATTCCTTCCTTTTCAGGTAGGGAGAGTGCTAGCTCCTGCCCTTGAGCTCTGAGAGCAAAAGATACTGGCACTGAGCTGTGTGAGCCTTCTTATATCCCTTCCCCTGCTTAGCACCTCTCTTAACTCCACCCTCAAAAAGGTGAAAACTCCTGTCTTTTGATAAGACTTCCACACTCTGCTTCAGGGCTGAGTTCTCACCTTTCTTCTCTTCCCACACTTCAGTGTTACCATCTCTTGAGATGAAAACTCCTTCCCTCCCTCTTAGTACTTGGAAAGATCTCCTCCTTGGGTCACTTAGCAGTAACATACCTCATTTGCAGTCCTCAAGACATCACCTTTCTGATGTGCTGAGATAGAAACAGGGTAAGGAAAGACCCCCTCCACCCAAAACAAAATTTTTCTTCCCAAACTGCTTCCCACCCATGGCCCCCATGAAACAATTATCCACCCTTGCTATCCCTTCCCCTTAGTTTCCCCTTTTTGTCTCATTCCATGATTATGATTCAATCACTGGATCAAGATGTCTTTTATTTTTAAAAAAAAATTTTAAAAGACCTTATTTCTGATTCCTTTCTTTTTCCATATTCAACGCAGAAAGAAGATTGGCTTCTTTCTTTTGGTTCTGCCACAAAAGATTTGAGAACTGATTTTTTTTTTTTTATTGTTTGCCCCTTTAAGGTCCTTTTATTTACTGCTCAATAGATAAGAACTCCCACTTCCGAAAGTGCTTCCACTCAATGAGCAGCACCAGGAGATCATTATATACTTCAACAACAATACTATATGATGACCAGTTCTGATGGACCAGGCCATCCTCAGCAACGAGATCAACCAAATCATTTCTAATGGAGCAGTAATGAACTGAACTAGCTATGCCCAGAAAAAGAACTCTGGGAGATGACTAAAAAACATTACATTGAATTCCCAATCCCTATATTTATGCCCACCTGCATTTTTGATTTCCTTCACAAGCTAATTGTACAATATTTCAGAGTCTGATTCTTTTTGTACAGCAAAATAACATTTTGGTCATGTATACTTATTGTGTATCTAATTTATATTTTAATATATTTAACATCTACTGGTCATCCTGCCATCTAGGGGAGGGTGGGGGTAAGAGGTGAAAATTGGAACAAGAGGTTTGGCAATTTTAATGCTGTAAAGTTACCCATGCATATATCCTGTAAATAAAAGGCTATTAAAATAAAATAAAATAAAATAAAATGTGAGCTCAAAAAATAAATAAATTAAAAAAAAAAAAAAAAGAATGCTTCCCTCTCTCCACTGGGCTTTACCCCCTTTTAAAAATATATATATTATGGACCTCCAGATACACAATGCTGTTCACACCTAGGCACTTGAGACCACAGTCATTTTACCCTTTGTAATGCCTGAGAAACTGAGCAAGACACAGATTAGAGACTATTGAATAATTTATTAAAGGGAGAGATATACTGGGACCAATGGATCCATGTTTGGTCCCAGGGCTGAATGATACTTTCCTCTCAATAATCCAGCAAACAATCAGAGTTCTCAATGACTTATATACAACTTCTTCAGATGAATAGGGTAGGCTGAGGCAGGGGCAGAGTCAGGGTACTGAGAGTGGGAAAGGCACTGACAGGATGGGGTGAACCACTGGAGAAAGGGATGGCCTAATGAGGGGGAGGCACCAGAGACATGGGGAAAGGCATTTGGATAATACATTATCTGATATTGTTGAAGCTTGGGATGGGGAGAGGCATTCTTATTTTCTATCAAATATTGTGATAAAGAGGGAAGGGAACTTTTGCAGAACTGAGAAGCAGGAAAACTGAGGCAGGACTTATTCAGGATAATTAGGGGAACTGAGTCAGGACAATAAAAGAGAACTGTGGCATAACATGTTCAATTTTTCAAAATATTGCAGATTGAGTTTAATTGGATTTAAATTAAAATGGACTTTAACCTGGACACATGGTGACTTGTCACTCATATTCCAGATTACATTCCATAATGGGAAAGCTCTGAGAAAAGGTACAAAAAGTTCTATAAAAGAAGAGTATAAAAACAGAATGACAAAATGAAAGTCTATTGGGCAAAACTTCTTGCTTCAAATTCCTACTCACTTGAAGACTAATTTATTTCAATTCTTCACAACATCTTTATACCCTCATTTAGGGAGACACACAAGCCTCCCTGTTCAGGTCCTCTGCAGGTTGGGGGCATCTCAACCACTGTTAGACGGTTCACTGGGAGTTAGGTCTGTGGTTTTTTGTGCTTTATCTTAGCCTCTGCTTATACAGGGAGTAGCAGCGCTCAAGTGCCCTGAGAGGACAGCTGAAGTCTGCTAGGGACACCAAAGAGGAAAAAATGGGGCCTGGAGTAGCTCCACCTGTCCCCTCTCAATAGAACAGGAGCTGATACTAGGAAACAGATTTCTGACCAAATTATGCTGTTAGACAAAGGCAGACAACCCGGAACTAGGAGAGTCCTGATTACAACATACTGAAATACTAATTAAGGACCTGGGGTAACAGGAGTGGAGAGACAGATCAGAGAGACTGCCAGTCCTAGGACAGGTTTCTGATTGCTGGTTGTTTCTAAAGAATAAGCCCCCAAACTCATATTTAGTATATAATGATTACATATAACCCAGTATGACATATAACCAGATTGGAAGTAGAAAAGTATGACATCATTGAATTGCATTACCAGTTTCTATTGATCATTGCTCTGATCATAGGAATTAGTTACAGGAGGAAAAATGCAGGGACAGAATCCTAACATAAGCAATTAAAATTTAACTTCCAGCAAAACAGGTTGAAATAGTTTTAATTTATTTTACGCGATAATTGTCCACTTACTCTCAGAGGCTGGCGTTTAAAACTCCCAAGTAGCATTACTGATGAGTCAAAAATTTTACTTCTAATAACAAATACTATTAAAACTTTCAGACATATTCCAAACAGATCTTTACCATAACCATATATTTATGATAGTAACAATTTGTCTCAGTAAATTCACTTCTTTCATATCTAAGTAGATGGTCCCATAAGTGAACATTATACATAGAAATCAGTTTGCTTTTAAAAATATCCAATACATAGACATATATTCCAAATTACATATTGTCCTTTTTCAAAAGGACAAAAATAGTATTTTCAGAGGCTCCTTAAATAACCTAATATCATCCATTAAAACTATCCTATATATTATATGTTTCATTACAATAACTATATACTAAAAATATACTATACACATCTTAATATCACATAAACAATCCAAGAGATTCTTAAAAATATTAAACTTTCAGAAATAACATAACCTCATATCGAGTTAATAAATTTATTTCATTAAGTTCACAAGTCAGCTTTCATATTTAACAGGAACATTTTCAAGAGGACAAAGAAAAACTAAATGATGGGCTTAACCTCAGGATACAATCAATTAAACTTATACAGAATATCCAATTCTACAGAAAAGATCTGAAATATTTTTTAAAATATCCTTTAAACCTTTAGAAACAGCCTTACCAAATTATAGATAAATTAACTTAAAATTGGGCTTTTGCCAAAACCAAGCCTGTGCAGAAAGGGCTTCAGTGACTTAGTGTGTGTATGTGTAGAATTCCATGTGGCTGTTCTTCCACCCATTCTACCTCTTAACTGCCCCCTGCACTCCTCCCCAGGATAAATAGGTGCTCTGTAGCTGAAGTAGCAGAGTGCAGTGGAGGCCAGGTTAAGACAAAAAATTCCCTACCCCACCCAACCTTTAAAGTAGAGGGTAATGGGTGGGGGTGGATTCCTGAAGGACTTTTCCTAGGCTTCAACTTAGAAAAGTCAGATCCTAATTGGAGACACATGACCCCTTTTAAGTAAGTTAACAGAACTTCACAACAAATTCTTAAGATCTTACTTCCAGAGATAACCAAATCTAGCCTGCAAAGGCAACAGTAAATTATTTCTCACAATTTAAAACTGCCCAAAAGAATACTCAGAACAGATCTGGCTTGCAAAGGCAACAGTAAAATTATTTTCCACAATTTTAAAAAGCATTTTAATCAGATGTTTTCTCCAGCCTGAGTGCAAAGCAATTACATAAACTCCATTTATTCTCCAGAGGTCTTATCTAAGGTAGCAGCCTTAAAGCCCTGCCTAAATTTAAACTACCCAAGTGGCAGTTTTTTTTTTTTTTAATTTAAAATTACCAATAAATTTTAACCAATTCCCAAATTTCTTCATTTAGCAGAGCTCTGAACGAAACAAAATCACAAACAGGTGACAGACAAACAATACACAAAACACATGGACAATGTTGTGCCATAGTTCCCTTTTAATGTCCTGACCCAGGTTCCCAATTGTCCTATTTAGTTACTCTGCCTCAGGTTATAATCTTTCCCTCTTAATGTTTGATGAGATAAAGGTTTTCTATCTTCAGGCTATAATCATTCCTTCTTAATGTTTGACAAGAGAAAGGTCTGTCCATTTTAGATATCATTAGAATATCAGTCACCTCTCTAGTACCTCCCTCCATTGTGTCATTGTTCTTGTTATTCTATAAAAATCTTGCTGTTCTGATACTTGGGGCTGGATTCTTTGAAACTATAGTCTCGTTCAGCCCAGGGGCAAACCATGGATCCATTTGGTCCCAGTTAATCTCTCCATTTCATAAACTATTAAATTGATCTCTAACCTCTGTCTTTTTCCATTTCTCTGGGATTACATGTTGGAGCTCCCCAGAGAGATACTGGGAACTGAGGATGGGACTAGGGGTTAGAGACATTTCAAGTTTCCATTTTGGGCCTGGAAACAGTTGGGGATCAGTTCAAAGGCTGGGGCCACATTGGTCAATGGATACTTTTGATTTGGCCAGGGAAGAGTTAGACACAATCTGAGCACGTGGATTCTCAGAATAATAGAATGCTGGCATTTTGTATTTCCTTCACAGGCTAATTGCACAATATTTCAGAGTCTGATTCTTTTGTATCACAAAATAACAGATTGATCATGTATACTTATTGTGTATCTGATTTATATTTTAATATATTTAACATCTACTGGTTATCTTTCCATCTGCGGTAGGGGGTGGGGGAAAGAGGGGAAAAATTTGAACAAGAGGTTTGGTAATTGTCAATGCTGTAATGTTACCCCTACATATAACCTGTAAATAAAAGGCTATTAAATAAAAAAAATATATATATATAAAAACCAATTAATTTACATTTCAAGAAAGCAAATATATAAAATAAAAAAGAATGATGGGCATTGAATTCTGAGAAGGTTACTATTCAGGACACCAGATAATACCCTCTGGTTTTGTGCATCCCAGATCTGTTATTGTCTGTCTATCTGTCTATGTTTTGGCTTTGGTTTTGATTAGTGTCCAGCTGGACACAGTTGTCACTACCTGAGTGTCTCCCAAGACCCATCTGGGTCAGTGTGGCAGCTAGCACAACTCTGGGCATTCCAGAGTATAAATCTGGGTGTTTTTTTTTAAGACACTATTTGGCAATAACAACAACAACAACAAGAACAACAAAAACACGGAGCCTCCGTTTGGATTTTGGGAGGTTAGGGCAGACTGGAGCTGACTTTGACTGCTGGACAGTCTAGGTGAGCTCTGTGTTCTGTGTGATTTGTTTTTCTGTTTTGTTAATTTTAAGAGCTCTGTTAAATTTAAGAACAATATTCACATTTGGGAATTGGTTATTTCAACAATGAACTCCAGCTGGAGAAAACATTAGATTAGGAATTTTAAGATGATTCTAAATTTGGGAAATAAATTTTACTGTTGCCTGTGCAGGCTAGAATTAGTTATCTTTAAGTACAAGATCTTAAAAGAACAATAGCTTGTTAAAGAATTTCTGTTAACTTGCCTGAAAGGGGTCAGGTGCCTCTAATTGGGTAGAGTATGTAGCAAAGAGCATCTGACTTTTCTGAAAGCTTCAGCTCTGGCCCAGTTGGAACTTAGGAGGAGTCCATTGGGAATAATGGAACAGGGGCCAGAGGAGAGAAAAACTATGCTGCTTCATTATTTGAAATAGGATGGAAGGCAGTTTTATATTATTGGGAATTTACAGCTGTATTTTGGTTCAGAGTTTGTTACCTCTATTATAACATTGTAAATTATGCTTTAAATCCAGCTCTGCCCCACCAATCCCCCCACTGATTTTTTTCTACTTTAAAGGTTGGGTGGTGTAGGGATCTCTTGTCTTCAGAGGTAAAGGTATAAACTCCACCCCCACTGCTGTTACTTCAACTATTGGAACATCTAGTTAGTCTGGAGTGAAGTTTAGTTTGACTTCCCTCCCCCCTCCCTCCCAACCTCCCCCACCCCAGTTCCCCCCACATATCATGCACTTTTTGCTGATAAAATAGAAATTTCACAGTGTTGACCCAATATACATTATCAGTCCAGTGCCTTTGGTGACTAAACCTCTTCTTTCTGCTGTCCTCACCAATCGATTTTGTGCAGCATTGCATAATTTAGAAGACATATTAATTCTAAGTCTTTCTTTGTAAGGGAATATGTACCACGTCACCAATTATCTAGTTTTCAACCTGAAAGTCTGTCTAGAGGCTCTCACAGTGTGAATTAAACTCCACTAATTAGTCCTCCCTAGTCATGCTTTCCTCACTCTTTTCATTGCTTATTTTAGATTTGGAACGAATAACTTGAGTCTACAATACAAGTTTCAGTTCTTTTCCTGCTGATATTTGTATGTCATTTGATAACTGGTATTAAACTGGGAGGGACAACATAAAACATCTAGTCCAGTACATTTTACAGAGGAGGAAACTTAGGCTGAAGGAGGTTAAGTGATATGGCCAAGATCAAACAACAGAGGCAGTATTTGACCCCATTCTCTAATGTCAAAGCCAGTAAGTATTCTTTCTATTGTATCATTGTTCTTTAATATTCCTCCCTCCACCCACAGCCATCTCAGATCCTTAAGTTTGGCCAGGGCATGAGCATTTCAAATATACATGCTTTCATGTGATAAAATGTGAAAACATTCTTTAATGTTTTTTTAGTGTCTGACCTGTATTCCAGAAATTTCAGTCTTACTCAAGAGTTATCTCCAATTCGGAGCTTGAATCATCAGACTGAGTTTCTGATTGATTTCCAGAGGGCTCCAAGGAGAATGAGTTGATTTTAATTCATGAAAGAAATCAGAATTTCTGGGTAGCCATAGAATTGATTCAGTTTTCTAAGTCTACCAGCTTTGATCCAGTTCAAGAGCAGAATAAACTTCCTGTGTTTGTACCAAACAACTTAAGGAACAAAAATCATGAAATGCTAAAATGCCAGATTATTATTGCATCTGTGGGGACCTTGCTAAGTCATTATTTATTTATGGTTTACATACTATCAATAATTCCACCTTCATCAATATATTAAATATACAAAAGCCTTTTGTCTCATGCTTTGAAAATTTCCTTGAGTGACCAGATTTATTTTTGATGACTTTTTCATGTTATTTTTATTTGTCTTCCATTTGCCAGTGATTTTTCAAATATTAATTAATATCATAAGATAATTTTATTGTTGAACATTTCTTTTTATTGTTCTCATCCTCAGAACTTCTTTTTAAATAGGGTTTTGATTAAGAAAACAAATTATCAATTGGATATTTAAGGAGTTCACTTAATTCAGAATGTAGGCCAAGTGTAGTAGGGACAGGCCTATCATCCCTGCTAGATAGGGAGACTGAGGCTAATAAAATGATTTATTTTTTATTTATAGTAGGGATAAAGCTGATTATCTGTCTGCACGGATATTAATAAAAAGAGGGACTGGGAACTAGAACTACTAGTCTACCTAGAGAGAAGCAAACTGGTCACAGAAATAGAACAGGACAAAGCCTCTGTATAGATGAACACTGGAATTAGATCTGTAAATGGCCACCATACTTCTAGCCTGGAAGGGCAGGGAAGACTCAAATCTCAAAATAATAATAAAAATTATTCAGGATAGAATTTTTTTTAGTGATTATTAATTACTATAAATAAAACAATTAATTAAATTAAAACACAGAAAGGAATATCACAAATTATTTAGTTTAGTCATAGTTTCAGTGAACATCCTTGAATCAGAGAAGTGAGCTTGATTAATTAATGATACTTTCAAATAAATACCTCTCTCCAAATAGAGCCCAATCTTTCAATAAACATACAATTAAGCAAAACAAATGAACACAATGATCATGCATGATATCATATGCTTCCTGCTACTGTATTTGTAGTCTTTACTGAGAAGGGACATATATGTAGAGGGTCAGAACTCTGAAAAGGTATACTTGAATCACAGCTGATGGCTGCGCATGCTCAATGTGATGTAGTGAGGTAATCATAATGAAGGCTTTAAGGGCTGAGGGAGGGACACAGAGCTCTCTTGGCTGCAGTGCTCTCAGATAGGGAAGACTTCAGGCTCCAGACTCCATCTCTGACCAACCATGTGGCGGTTCTCATGCCTTCTTCACTTCTCCACCTAACGACCAAGGACTCTGGCTGATCCCAAGGTCCTCCAGAGAGCTAGCCCGGACATTACATTCTGGTGCCCAATATGGACTAAGAATCTACACTCAGCAGTTCAACTGACACGATTGTAAGGTTAGTGGAGAAGTCTCTGTGACTCAGAAATAGGGTGAGTATAAAAATAGACAAGCAGGAAACTTTGGTAAGGGCTAAGCTAGTCACTTTTATTTATTTATTTTTTTAGCTGAAATGGGGCAAATACCAAGAAAAGAGCCTTCTCCACCCCAAGGAAAATGTGAAGAAAGCATAGTTAGGTTAATAAAAAGCCAAAATTTATTGGTAACTCAGGATACATTCCTTGGACTTTTAGAAACATTAGAGTACACATCTCCTTGGTTCTCTAAGGAAGAAGGATTAGAGCCAGATAAGTGGAAAATAGTGAGAGAGCATCTATTTGAATATTACAAAAATAATGGTCCTGATTCAATTCTTGAAGAAACATTCTATATATAATATAATACAATTGATTTTAAGGAATTACATAAGTTTTAGAATAAAGAAAAAGAAGAAAGAGTAGGAGAGGGAGGGAACTAACAAAGCAGCTAAAAGGGATGGAGAGTAGGATCTTGAGTACCATCCCAATAGGACAGCCAGGCAAGGAAGTGTGAGGAGAAAGAGGAAGAGGAATATGGGACTGACAGTGGAGCTGGAGGGCATGACCAGTTAGACCAAGTCAAGTACCATGGTGGCTCAGTTTCACCTCCACCTACACCCTAGTAGAAAACTGCAGAGCATTTCCCATCTTCTGACTCTCCCCCTTCAATTTTATCTTTGTGGTGGAAGGAGGAGGAGGAGTGGGAAGGGCAGTGACACCATCACCACTCACTCATGCCCACCAAATCTATCCACTCCTGATGACACAATTACAAAGGGTACTAATTAAAGCCAAAGAGGAAGGTCAGGATACATCTGATTTGAGAATAGAAACATATCCTGTGATAGAAGAGTTTAACTCTTCAGGTCAAGAAAATAGAAGATATGCTTCTTTTAATCTAGAAATTATCAAAGATCTGAACAAGGCTTGCACTCTTTATGGGTCTACATCATCTTATGTTATGATGTTATTAAAGAATTTGGCTTTTGAAGTTTTAACCCCTAATGATTGGAAATCTATAGCAAGGACATGTTTAGAACCTGGACAAAACTTGTTTTGGCTTTCTGAGTATAGTGAATTCTGTAGGATACAAGCCCAACAAAATAGGCAACCTGGAGTTAATATACCAGTCACCTCTGACCAAGTAACAGGTGTAGGTCATTATGCAGACACTTTAGTGCAGATTAATTACCCTATAGCAGCATATGAGCAAATTGCTGCTAATGCTATCAAAGCATGGGCTTCTCTCCACAATAAAGATGACAAGAGTGAGGCCTTCACAAAAATAACATAAGGGCCAAATGAACCCTTTGCTGTTTTTGTGGGACATCTGCAGACAGCTGTCAGATGAACTATTGGTGAAAATGCAGCAATGAAAATTATGATAAGACATCTTGCTAAAGAAAATGCTAATGAGGTTTGTAGAATTATACTAGGTCTTCACAAGGATCATATAAGATCATAAGACGCTGTGCCAGTGGGCACAAATACCTTTTATGCCCAAGCTATGGTGCAGAACATGGGAAGACAAAGTCCCTTTTGGCAAGGGACTTCCATAGAGGCTTGTCAATGCTTTCAATGTGGTAAAATAGGGCATCAGAAAGCTCAGTGTTAGCACAGAGATAGAGTGAGGAGACAAGGTAGGAGAACAAGACCCCAAACCCCAATGTCCAAAATACAACAGAAGCTTCCATTGGGCATCAGAATGTAGATTGATTCAGGGAAATGGGATGTGGGGTCCAGCTCCAGGGCCCCAGGCAAAAAAACAAACAAACAAACAAAAAAACACTTGGGGCGTGATGGCAGCTAATATAACACCCAGAGAGTCTTTAGAAGTTCAATACTCAGACATAATCAATCAGTTAAGAAGCAACCTGATGGGAGAAAGGGATGACAATTGGGGAGAATAGAGTTGTATACAGTTAAAACTACTGAGATATTCCCTGGAGATGTGAAATCTGTCCCTGTCTGGCCTATAGATCCCTTGCCTCCACACACATTAGGCTCAACCATTTCACCTCCTGAGAGAGTTTACAAAACAGTGGCCATCCATATACTGATGTGGGAAACAGGGGAATATGTAGATAATATCCCAGTCACTAATACAGGTAGACAATGTGTGACTTATCAACCAGGAGAAGTAATAGCATCAGATTTGCTGATATGCTGATATTTGCCCAGATTTTGACTCCCAACAATAGAATCCAGGAATATTCTGGACTGCAGCAGTTACAGCTGACCATCCTATGCTCACTATCTATGTAAATGGCATACCATTAGAAGGAATGGTAGACACAGGTGCAGATCATACAGTCATTAGAGATTCTAATTGGCCCACTCATTGCCAAAGATTAAGGCAGATATCTATATGTCTGGCATAGGAGGATCAATAACAGCTAAAGTTAGTACTACCTCTTTAAGATGGACATTTGAAGGTGAAACAGAACTTTTTACTCCTTTTATAGTGGAAAAAATCCCCATCAATTTGTGGGTAAGAGACATCTTATAACAGTTAGGATTACTTCGGCTTTTTAGACAGGGCTGCTGTTGAAGGCCTGCCAACACTCTCACCTGTTCCTATTTAATGAAAAACTGATACACCAGTGTGGATAGAACAGTGGCCCTTAACAAGTGATAAGATTCAGGCCTTATTAGATACAGTACAGGAGCAACTTGACCAAGGACACTTGCAACCTTCTCTAAGTCCTTGGAATTCCTTGGTATTTGTTGTAAAAAAAAAATCTGGAAAATGGAGGATGTTAACTGATCTAAGAAAAGTAAATGAACAGATGGAAACTATGGGAACTCTTCACCCTGGACTTCCATCTCCTACTCAATTGCCTAGAGAATGGTCTCTTTGGGTTATAGACATTAAGAATTGTTTCTATTCTATCACTCTAGATCAGGAAGATATGAAAAGATTTGTCTTTTCAGTGCCCAGCATTAATTTAGCTGAGCCTTGTAAAAGATATGAATGGACAGTTTTGCCACAGGGCCACAGGCCACAGTTTGCCACAGCCCTATTGTGTGTCAAATGTATGTGACTGCTGTTCTCACTCCAGTAAGAAAAGCATTTCCAAATGCTTTAAACTCACCACGCCAGCTTACAAAAGAAGCTCAAGAGGCTTTGAGAGAGGTTGAACTGGCTTTATCCAATGTGGTTGAAAGAGTTACTCAAAAATCCTTGGAAATATCAGTTTTTGCTACAAAAGAGGCACCCACAGCAGTCCTTCATCAAGGACACAGTGTGATAGAGTGGGAGATCCTCCCAGCACAACCAGACCAAAGCCTTACTCCTTATCCAGTGCTTGTGGCTAGAATTTTATTAAAGGTCATTAAGCGAGCAGTACAATTATTTGGGACAAGACCTGACAAGATATGCACCTTTTATACCAATACACAAATTAATGTATGCTGTGAAACCATCCCAGAATGGAAAATTTTATTGGCCACAGCTCCAAATCTTATACACAGGTTTCCATTAAAGATAACCTGACTATTACATAATTGGCAATGAATTTTTGAAGAAAAGGTTTCTAAGGTTCCTCTTAAAGGACCAACTATCTTTACAGATGCATCCAAACATAACATTTGTGCTGTAATGACTTAACACTGATTTTGATTTTATTTTGGTATGTGGTGTGAAATGTAGGTCTATGCTGAGTTTCTGATATTATTTTCCAGTTTTCCTAGCAATTTTTGCCAAATAGTGAGTTCTTATTCCAGAAACTGGAGTATGGGGCTTTATCAAATATTATTATTCATCAAAACCATTTGGTACTGGCTAAGAAACAAAGTGATGATCAGTGGAATATATTACAAACACATAATATAATAATCAAGATCTATAGTAATCTAATAAGGTCAAAATCAGTACATGATTTGAGCATAAAGGATGGTACCATAACCAAATTAGGAGAACAAAGGATAATTTACCTATTAGATCTTTGAAGAAGAGCAGAATTTATGCCCAAAAAAGAAATAGAAAACATTATGAAAGGCAAAATGGACAACTTTGATTACATTAAATTAAAAAGGTTTTGCACAAAGATTAAAAGGAAAACACAAAGCTAGGAAACCATTTTTATAGTCAGTGTTTCTGATAAAGGTCTCATTTCTAAAATATATGTCACTTCTGTTTCCAAAAGCCTTGGACAATTCACTTTGAGTTTCTGTCTGGGTTTGAATCCTTCCTCTGACACTTATGTATAACTGAAAGGTTATGCCAGTGATTTTGGGGGAAAATTACATAACATTTCTGGCCCTTAACTTTTCCCATCTGCAAAATACAGAGATTGGTGTATACTACCTCTGAAGTACACCCCCCTCCCCAATATATGTTAATTCCATGCATTAAAAAAAACAACCCTCTTCTCTTTTTAATCCCCACTTCTATTGGTAAATTCCTCCCAGAACCTCCATTTTGAGGTTGTGTCCAGGCAAGTTATATTTAATTTCTCACCAAGCTCATTTCCTGATTCTTCAGATTGTTTCCATTTTCCCATTTGAGGACTTTTTCCTTCCTTCACCTTTTCAGCTCCCTTTTATGTGTTATTTTCTTCCATCAGAATAATTCCTTCACAGCAGAGACTTCCTTTACTTTTGCTTACAGTTGTATTCCCAGAATTAGCATGATCTTGATACATAATAAGCATTTAGATATTCTTTGGCTTATGGATATATAAGCAAAGATTTTCAAAATTATTTTTATATGCCTAGAACATCTATTATCTAGAATGTCTAGTATCTTTGCTTTGTTCATAGTAGATACATACGAAATGTTTGCTGGATTGAATTGGGCGTCAAAATGCTATAGAAAGATGGGTAATTGATATAAATGGTGGCAGCATATTACCAATGATAAACTGCTTTTGAGGAATGGCACAAAAGATATAATTAAAGGTATTCAAAACAAGAATATACCCAAGCAGCAAGATAAACTGAAAAACAAACTTTAAATATGACACTGGTATCTGATATTCATAAAACATGGGGGGCAGGGATGGAAAAAGGCCTCAAACAGAAGGTGAATCCTTAACGTAGGATTTGTGGAAAGATTTGGACAAGAATAACGCAAGATAATAAGTTATGGACAGAGCTATAGTTGGAAACTCTTGACTCTGGAACAAGTAAAATGAAAAAGTCAACCTTTAAAGTCAAATTCAATTGAAGATGAGAGACTTTGGACCTCAGAAAACAAAGGAGACTGAGATCTTGGGATTCTTTCCCCCTTCTGGGTAGACATAGTAGGATTTATGAAACTATCAAAATTCCAAATCAAAGAGTTCATTTATAAATTTAAGCTTTTGCTCTCAATTCTTTTTATCTTTTATATAGATTTGTACTTTACATGTAATTGTATATGTCGATTTTGAATAAAGTATTTGATTAGATTGTTTCATGCAATAAAAATTTAATATTTTTTAATATAGCAAATGCATAGCCTGACAAGTATAAAAGATTACTAATTGATTCTTCCATTAGTTATTAATCTAGTTTTTGGGAGAATCATCAAGTGAGTAAAATTTATTTTGACCCTTTTCTTATTCAGTCAAGCACCTATAGCTTTCTGCTGTGCCACATCACCTCGTTTTATCCTTACTGGGCAATATTCCATGTTGTACATCCTTACTGGGCAATATTCCATGTTGTACAATCTTCTCCTCTCCTCTTCTTCCTCATTAAAATTAAAATTAAAATACTATTCTAAGATATCAAAATACGAATTTGAATGCTCGCTTGAGTCACTAATAAAAAGGGAAATACAAATCAAAATAATTCTGAGGTTCTATCTCACAGCCAACAAACTGATAATGATGACAGAAGATGAGGATGAACAATATTAAAGGGGTTTAAAAAGATAAACACAACAATACATTGTTGGCAAGACTGAGTTAGCCCAACAATTTTGGAAGGCAATTTTAAATTATGTTTAAAAAAGTAATTTAAATGTCTAAATTCTTTGATCCAGAAATTCCACTACTAAAAATATAGCTCAAGGAAGTCCTAAATGTAAGAATAGAGCCAAAATAGTTATAATAAAACTTCTAGCAAGATCAAAGAAGTAGAAACAAAGCCATTATAGATTGAGTGGCTAAATTGTTTTGCACACATGAATGTGATATGATACTAAGATATGAATATGAAGATGTGAATATAAGGAAGTTAGAGAAACATTGGAAGACACATCACATTCATCAAGTAATTTTACATAACTGATTTTCTTTTACTTTTTACCTTATAAAAGATATGAATAGACAGTTTTGCCATAGGGAATAAAAAATAACCCTACTATGTGTCAAATGTATGTTGCTGCTGCTCTTATTCCAGTAAGAAAAGCATTTCCAAAAGTTATGTTATATTATATGGATGATATCTTGGAGTATGTACCTGAGGAACAAATATTAGAAGCATGTCTACCAAAAACCATAGAAACACTAAGGAACTACAAATTGCACACAGCTCCAGAAAAAATTCAAAGGCATGCTCCTTTTCAAAATTTAGGATGTAAAGTATATCCTAAGGTGCTTATAGTACAAAAACTTTCTTTAAGAACAGAGAAGTTGAACACCTTATGACTTTCTGAAATTGATAGGAGATATCCAATGGATGTGTCCAGTATTAGGCTTAAGTACCTATCAACTGCAATATTATATGACATTTTAAGGGGAGACATTGCTTTAAAATCATCACACCAGCTTACAAAAGAAGCTTAAGAGGCTTTGAGAGAAGTTAAACTGACTTTATCCAATGTGCTTGAAAGAGTTACTCAAAAACCCTTGGAAATATCAGTTTTTGTTATACAAGAGGCACCCACAGCAGTCCTTCAACAAGGACACAGTGTGATAGAGTGGGTGACCTTCCCAGCACAACCAGACCAAAACCTTACTCCTTACCTGGTGCTTTTGGCTAGAATTTTATTAAAAGCCATTAAGGACACTATGTATCCATAGTACAATTACCTGAGATAAGACCTGACAATATATATACCTTTTATACCAATACACAAATTAATATATGCTGTGAAACCATCCCAGAGTGGAAAATTTTACTGGCCACAGCTCCAAATAACCAAATAATCTTTAACTGGTTAAAGATAACCAGACTATTATAAAATTGGCAATGAATTCTTGAAGAAAAGGTTTCCAAGTTTCCTCTTAAAGGACCAACTATCTTTACAGATGTATCCAAACATAATATTTGTACTGTATACTCTCATAACTTAACTATAAAGAGAGTAATCAGAACTCCTTTTCAGTTGACTCAGCAGAATGAATTGTATACTATCATGTTAGCTCTTACTTATTATCCAGGAGATGTAAATATAATATCTGATTCAGCCTATTCAGTAAGTGTGGTACGAAGAATTGCCACAGCCCAAATAAAATTTGTAGCTTCTAATATATATCAGCTCTTTAAGGAACTTCAAGAGCAAGTGAGAAAGCATCCAGGTAAGATTTAGATCTTGCATGTCCACTCTCATAGTGGACTTCCAGGTCCTATTTTTCATGGAAATTCAAAGGCAGATCATCTTCTAACCATGCTAGCCAATACTTCTTTATTTCAGGCAGCCCAAGAATCTCATTCTAAATATCATCAGGCTGCTTAAGCTTTACATTTGCAATTTGGGATAACAAAAGAAGCTAGGAGCATACTAAAAGGCTGTACAGCTTGCCTTCCTTACCATGCTCCTACACTCCCTGCAGGGAAGAACCCTTGGGGTTTGAGACCCAATGAAATTTTGCAAATAAATGTGACCCATTATAAATCTTTTGGTTGTCTGTCTCTTATCCATGTTGTAGTAGATAGCTTTTCAGGATTTCCTTTTGCAATACCAGCAGCAAAAAAGACAGCCCAAGTGGTCACTGAATTCCGTATACAAGCTTTTGCAATTATGGGTGTGCCACAAGCAATAAAAACAGATAATGAACCTGCATATTCTTCTAAACATTTTGCACACTTTTGTGCACAATATCAGATTTTACTCACCCCTGGCATACCTTTTAATCCTCAAGGACAGGCAATAGTAGAGAGGAGAAACAGAGACATTAAACACTCCTCCAAAAACAAAAGAAAGGGGGAGCCATAGGTAATCCTAGGGAACTTTTAAATTTAGCTCTTTATACTATTAATTTTTTTGATTTTTGATAAAGATGCACTGGCTCCGGTAGACAGGTTTTATAACCTACTGGAAGGGCAGTGTCCAGTGTGAGCTGTTCCACTATTGTTAGATAATCACAGGTGATGTGGAGAGATCCAGAAAGTGGTGAATGGAAGGGACCAGATAGGTTAACTGCTTTGGGGAGAGGGTTTTCCTGTATCTCTACAGATGGATGCCAATAAGCCGTATTCACCTTGTCCTTTGGAGAGAGATGGAGAAGACCCTTGAAACAAAGGAGAAGACCCAAGAAACATAGGGTGGTTCCATTACTGACTGTGCCCATCACTGAAAGAGCATGGCAGTTATGACAATTGACTCATGAACATTAAACATTATTAATAAGCAGGACTTTAAAACCAGCAGGAATCATTGAATTCCCTGAGAAATGATAACATTGTTGCAGGACTTTAAAACCAGCAGGAATCATTGGATTCCCTGAGACACGAAGAGTCTTTTGCAGGACTTCAAAATCTGCAGGAAATCATTGGATTCCCTGATACATGAAGTAATGGACAATAGATTGGTTTTGGACTATCTCTTGGCTGCTGAAGGAGGTATATATATGTGTGATTGTTATTTATATACTTTCCTTCTAGGATTTATGGGCATGTATATCCATATTGATTATCATATCACTATGTTGATTCATACTGTTTGTTACATCACTGCTTGCATGTATAATTCCTCATGTTGATCCATGTTGCTTGTTACATCACTACTAGCCTGAGTTATATTACTATGTGCTTGTGTAATATCTCCTATGCTGATGGATATCTGTTTCAATTTCAGCCCTGAGGATACCTGCTAACAGTATCTGGTTTGACTTCCCATTTCCTTTTGGTCTTTTCACCTTCCCTGAAAAGTCAGGGAGGGTGTGATCATCTCCTTTTTGGAGTTTTCATCTCTCTTCCTGAGAAATCAGGGAGGATGTGATCACCTGTGTTACAAAACAAAAGAAAGATGGAGATGTAGCTGGTGGAACTCTGAAAAGATATACTTGAATCACAGAATGGTGCTTATGGCTGTGCATGCTTAATGTGATGTAGTGAGGTAATTGTACTGAAGGATTTAAGGGCTGAGGGAGGGACAGAGAGCCCTCTCAGCTGCAGTGCTCTCAGAAAGAGAAGATTTCAGGCTCCAGACTCCATTTTTGTGTGGCTCTCCTGCCTCCTTCACTTCTCCATCTAAAGACCAGAGGCTCTGGCTGATTCCAAGGTCCTCCAGAGAGCTAGCCTGGATGTTACACATATATTTGATCATCATAAATGATGGTCAAGTAGTCCAATTCTTCATTTTTCAGATGAAGAAACAGATCTAGAAAAGAAAAGTGCTTTGTCCAAGTCACCTGGGAATTTAGAATCAAAATTTAATCCCAGGTCTCTGACTCTTCTGTGCATTGTACTGCAGCCCACAATCTCTCAAACTAATATCTTTTAGTATTATTTTTCTTTTACATTATTGCTGCTATTGCAAACATAGGCCTCCTAATTTTGCTTATGTGACTTTGTACCTATTTATGCTTTTGTTGCCCCTTTTCCCCCTGAATTTCTCCTATTTGTCAATGCTTATCAATTTTCTCATCTATAAAATGAGTTGGGGCTGGAAATGACAAACCATTTCAGTATCATTGAGAAGAAAAATCCAGTAGGATCATGAAGAGTCAGAGATGATTGAAAATTACTAAAAGGTAACAACAATGAAACAATGGTATTCCATTAAATAAGCAGTCACTTTATTTCTACGTTTTTGGTGTGCAAAAACTACTATTGTCAACAATTTAGTATACATAACATCCTTCCTCTTGCCTTTGATTTCCTTGGAACAAAAGTGCAGTTAAATATTTTTTTCAAAATCACACTAATAGGACATGGGAGATTTATCAGTTCCTACTTTTCTTTATCGTTTTTTTTCCTCTGCATCATGTCTTTTTTAGGTAAAGAATATGAATAGTTTAGTCACTTTGTTAGAGGGTCTCTTAATTTATTCTTCTGTTGATATGTATATATTATTACCAGAAGTACTAGTACTATGATACTGCTACTAATTACAATCATTATACTAATTATATGACTCCTACTAACTACTATTACCACCACCACTACTACTATCTACTACTGCCACGGCTACTACTACCACCACCACCACCACTAACACCACTACCACCACCACCACCACCATCACTACCTCCACCACTACTACTATTTAACATTTTTAGAACACTTTTATAATCTGTGACATGGTCTACATAATAACATTTTTTATAGAGAATAATATAGAAATTCTTTTCTTTTTCTCTTTATAAATACCATCAATTTTTTCATATATCTTTTAACACATTATTTGCTTTCTTCATATCCTGTGTTTTCATTTTAAAATAAATATGTACTTCAGATTTTTCTAATTTTCTTTCATCTTCTTGGTTGACAAGTAAGATTTCTGACTCTATGATCACTTTTTCAGCTATATTTAGGTTTTTTTTAAAAGATAGTCTTTGAGGTTTTGATACAATTCAGTTCTTTGTTTTCTTAGAATTTAGTTGTCTTTTTTTTTTTCCTTTGGCTTGCTCTAGGCAAGATTTATGGTTGTGGAAACATTGGGGACAAATTTTTTTGCACTTGGAAAAAAGTATGTTAAGTAAGTAGCTATTCTCTTATAGAGTATAATCTCTCCATTCACAAAAGAAACCCAATTTCTTGAGAAAATGAATGCCATCATATTACTCTGCCATGGAGATAGCACTCTTGAGTTTTTGTGGATGGCCAACTTTTTAAATCATCTCAGTGTTATCAATAATAACATTATGTGTATGTGTATATATATATATATATATATATATATATATGTTTTTAGAGTTCTATATTTTAAAATTCTTTCCTCAGGTAAAAAAAAATAAACTCAATAACAACACATTGTGAAGTGGATAATACAAAAGTTTTACATTTCACTACATGTGAGGTAAAGGGTTGAAATGACTAGACCAAAATCATACTGATAGTAAATGTTACAGAGAAGATTCAAATATAAGGGTATACACACCCTCTTAATCTTATACTTAGATCTATTGAAAGGTCTATGATTTTATCAGGATGATTATTTCTTTCACTGGTGAAGAAGATAACCTTTTCCTATGCCATGAGGAGTTTTATTTTGTTTTTACTGCCTACTTTGTAGCCAGCTTTCTGATGATGGATCTCCCTAAACTTAAAGAGAAATCTTATCTGTTGCCAACTACAAATTCAAAGCCTTGCCAGTTTGATTAGATTCTCCTAAGTTTACCCTTTACTTATGTACAAATTCAAAATCCTCTTTCATAAAACGACAACAGAACTTTGGTAGTGACTTGAGCAGGTTATATAGGTGATTTGTCAAGCTCACACAGTGTCATATCGCCACAACTTAGTTTTATTTCAAAGGAATTTTTATCTCTTGTGAAACATTCTTTCTCCCCACCTCTATGATCTTTTATCTGTTTCTTCCCTGAGAATGGTATTAGCTATTGGCTTTGCTCATCTCATTCTTGCAGAAATACCATAAAAAGAAAAAAAGAATTGGAATGCAGGCTCAAGTCAACAATGAGCCCAGTTTTTCACAGATTTGAATCAAAATTGTTATAACAAGTCATTTTTAAGTTAATTTTGGATTTCTGGATTCAAAGCTTATCATTTTCTGCCTTCTTCTTTGAAGTTCCAGGGAATTTTACATAGATATTTTCAGCAATTGACTAGGTATTAGTACATATGGTACTAATATAGTTTTTAAAAATTACAGAATGCTAGTTTGCAGGGATTTTGGAGAGCACCAAGCTATGTCCACTTATTTTACTTAATGAAATGAAGACCCAATGAAATGAAATGGCTAGCTGAAGAGCCAACAATAGCAACATCCTTCCCTTCCCCCCCCACCAAAAAAAAAAAAAAATAGAACATGTATTAAGAATGTATGCATCTAGGGGCAACTAGGTGGAGTAGTGGATAGAGCACCAGCACTACATTCAGGAGGATCTGAGTTCAAATTTGATCTCATACATTTAATACTTCCTAGCTGTGCGACTCTGGTCACATCACAACCCAAAATGCCTCAGCAAAAAAAGAAAAAAAAAAGGATTTATGTGTACTGATTCCTGGTTAAGTACTTATTAACTATAAAGATGCTAATTAATTTACTAACTACATAAAAGTGCTAATAAGGATTCAGAACTGGAAAGAGCTTTAGTGGTTATCTAGAACAAATTATGTAATCTAAAGATTAGAAAATGGAGGCCCAGATCCCTGAAGTGATTTGCTTGAGCTCACCCAGCAAAATCAATAGTGAAAGTTAGATCTTTTGAAGTTAATGAATTCTTTCCACTGTACTACTATTGGTGATATACAATTTTAGTGTCCTATTAGCTTTATTTATGAGGATAAAGGGAAAGAGACAAAATAGTTGGGAATCTCTTTTTTTCTCTCCTTTCTTTCTTTTAGAGGGGTAAGAGTAGAAAAAAGATATTATATTTCTACCATGTAAAGAGCCCCAAGCCATATGCTTAGGAAGTAAAAGCAGTCATTTTAGAGATAATTAGCATGCTTTCTAATGCATCTGAATCTATTCTCACTGATCTGTTTTCAAATGCTAGTTTCTAACACTGTTTCCATAAATATAATCAAAAGCAGTTAGACACATTTTATTCCAATAGACTAAAAAAAGTCATTCCTGTGAATCTGGCATCAAGGAAGAGTATGCCCTATTTCACAGATGGGGAAGGAGAGACAGATCTGTAAACTAACTTGTCCATCATTTCATCAAATATGCAAAGCAGAATAGACTTCAAAACTATCTCTTACTGAATAATAACTGCCTTTTATGTGATTTAAAAAATTTGCAAAATGCTTCATAATAATACGTTATTTTTTCAGTTGTTTGGCAATTCTGTGTTGTAGGTACTACAGATATCATTTCTATTGCACATATGAGGAAAATGAGACCAAAGTCAATTGTTCCATTTATTCTACCATATTATTTGCTTTTATACTATATTATATGCAGCACTTTTTTTCTATGTGCCAGTAGAAGACTAAATTTTCTTTCTAATATTCTATTTTGTTATTGTTGAGTCATTTCAGTCACATCCAAAAGTTTGTCATCCAATTTGTGATGCCATTGGATTTTCTTGGTAAATATTTAGCGGTTTGCCATTTCCTTCTTCAACTCACTTGACAGATGAGGAAACTGAGGCAAATGGTGTTAAGTGACTTGCTCAGGGTCACACAGCTAGTAAGTTTCTGAGCCTAACATTTCCGTTTCATTATTATGGCAATCCTCAGTGATGTGGTACAGCCATTGTCAGGAATGATAGGAACTCTAATAAAGTTCATATCATTTCTATTGTCAGGAATGATGTGAATTCTAGCTGCTAAAACAGACATAGTTGCTAAAGGAAACAAAACCTGATGTAAAGTATATTAAATGAGAAGCCAGGAAAGTTGGGCTCAAGCACATGTAGCTGGATGTAATAGAAAGAATACTGGACTTGAAATACTCTGGTTCTTAATCTTGCCTAATATGATTGCTGTGTGATCCTAGGCAAGTAACTAAACCTCACTGTTCCTCAGTTTCTTCATCTGTCAATTGACTTCATGATCTCTAAAGACCTGTCCAATTCTCAATATATGATTGTGAACCAGACATTTATTGATTGTGTGTCTTTGGGCAAATCTCCTTTTCTCTTAGAGAATCTGTTTTCTTATCTGAAAAATGAAAAGTTTAGACCATGAGGATACATCTAACCAGCTAGTCCAATCTCTTTATCTTGTTTTATAGATGACAAATTAAAGACCCAGAGATTTTTAAGAGATTTGCCATATGTTCACACAAGTATTAAGCCTTAATTTGGAATTTGAACTTGTTGTCTAACCCTAGATCCCCAACTCTTTCTACTATAACATCTTGCTCCTTAGATTAAATACTGCAACTGCTTTCAAGCTTTAATATTTGACTCCAGTCAAAGTAAACCAGCAACACAAGAAGTGAATGGTACTTATTAATTAGATCCTAGAATGAGCTCTATTGAGTTCTCTCCACACTGAGTAAACTGAGCTATTGACCAGCTTTTTGTCTGCAAAATAGTTTTATGCTAAGTCACAAATTTGGAAATTGAATAAGGATGAAAGGAATTCAGAGGTCAAATGTTAAAGTCTGTCTCAGACCAAAGGTGCTAACATCTAAAGACAGAAGACTGTACTTTACCCTAGAGAAAGGTCCAAAAGAAGCAAATATTGACTTGCTGGTTGAAGAAGAGAACTTAATTTTTATTAATCCCATGTGAACCTTATGAATATCATTCTTTTTCATTGGATTATATTTAAGGGAAAACTTTCCATTTTATCTCTTCTCCAAAGCTCAGAAGTGTGTCAAATGCATTTACCATGAAAGATTTGTATGTTCTCAGTTGAGCATTGACAGCTCAACACTTGCTATTGTCAAGTCATAAATTGATAGCATGGGACAGCTAGATAACACAGAAGATAAGAGTACTGGCTTTGATGTCAGTAGTACCTGAGTTCAAATTTGACTTCAGACATTTAACACTCCCTAGCTGTTTGACTCTGGGCAAATCACTTAACATCCAATTGTCTCACAAAAAAAAAAAAAAAAAAAAAAAAAAAAAAAAAAAAAAGAAGAAGAAGAAGAAGAAAATCAGTAAGCATTTAGTAAAAACTTTATGTATGCTAGGCCCTTACCAAGGGCTGGGGATACAAGGGAAGGCAAAAAACAAAACAAAACAACAACAACAACAAAAACCAGTAACACAGCTCCTATTCTCAAGTTCAATAGTTTAATGGAACAGACAACATACAAATAGTTATAAGCTATATTTTCTATGTGCCAGTAGAAACCTACTTGAAAACACCAAAGAGATGCCATTCAGTGTTATTATTAGAAATATGAGGAAAATATGACTACCTTCTCAAAACTACTCTCTTCTTCAACCTAGAAGTGCCCTGATGGATCTGAAATCCTCTAGCTTAAGTTATATTTCCTCCTTCCTCCATTTTTTTTAAAGGATAATAGCAGGTTTTAATAATTTTGGTCCTGTTTCCAGGAACAGTCTCTTCTGCTATAGTCAAAAGGCCTCTTATTACCTGATAACAATTAGGATAAGAATATGAGAATTATAATTAGTATTATTTGTGTCTTGGGGAAACTTTACTAGAACTTGTATAAGTAGCATGAAATAGAGCTCAAGTGACTTTTAAAAAAAATAAAAATTCAAATCAGTTGGGGATATAACAGGTGGATTAGAAGCAATTCTGTCTCATACCTTCATACTTTAACAATTCTTGCTAAGTAGATTGGTTTGGTTATTTTTATTGCAGCTAAAGATATGAAATTTTGAAGGCACTCACAGACATGGATGGAGACAGTAACCAGAGGGAGAAGTGTGCCTTCTTGTGACAGCAAGGAATGCTAGTTATAGATTCATGAAAGAACCTGATACTGGAAATCAAACTGAGTGCCTCACTCAGAAGAAATACTGCACCCAAAAGGAGATGCATGGGCACTATACAAAGAGAGAAAGACTTAGAAATTGTGAGTTACTCTTTGTTACATATGTAATCTACATGCGTGCTTCCCTAACAATGTACTCTAATTTTGGACTCTCTCTGCAAATGGTACATTTATTTATAGATGAGTTTGCTCTAGGTTTGGGGGGATAATGTTGTGTAGGAAATGCTGCATCCCATTAGTGACTGTCTTTGTTAAAAGCTAATTATGCCTACTAGTTGACTGTTAGTAGGAAACATATTGGCAGCTTTATATGAGCTCCAATTTTAGATGTAGTCACCTATTAGGCTACTTCCTTAGAAATCTGAGAATAGTAACTCCTGAGAGAGGCCAGTTAGAGAGTTAGAGAAGTAGCCACAAGCAGAATCTTGCTAAGGATTCACAAATATTATATAGGTCTCATGGATTTTGTATGTGCTTGACAGAATCAGAGTGAAGAATATCTGATAGTGAGCATTTTCCCATTCAATAATATGAATTGGTGAGACTTGTGACAGAACTTATTTATCACTTGAGAGAATCAAGCTCAAATATTAATAAAATTTCATGACTTCTCTATTCAATATTATTATTATTATCATTATCTCCATTTTATTGATAAGAAAATTAAGTTTGAATATAGGGATGTCAGGTTGTTTTTAAAATGCAAAGTTTCTATTGTGGTTCTGATTAAAAGGTTAACAAGTACTTTTGCTTTTAGTGTTTTATATATATGTTTACTCTATTTATGTAGAAAATGGACAAATAATGTTTTTGCAACCTTAAGAATGCCATCCAAGGATTTTTTTTAAAAAATAGGATAGGTTTCATGCCTTGGGGATTCTGAGTAGGAGTATTCTCCTTCACATGAACGAGGTTGGCTGAGCTCTTAATAAATCCTAAAATGAAATTCCATCATTATTTTGGTTTATATTCCAGCAAAGATCTCATGTAACAAAATGTATGTATTATTAGTCAACTTTTTTCTTTAGAATTATGGGTTCTAAGCCCCAGTGCTGATTTTGTTGAATATTAACAACAACTACTACAAGAACAATAACAAAAAATGAAATTGGATTTGGTGTTGTCCATTTTTCTTAGCACTTTGGTGTTCCCCACTCCCCTTTTCAACTTTACAATAGCATCATTCTTTTCTACCCTGCTTCATATTTTGGAAACTAAGCACTGACATCAGGAAAATGCTATCTGACACAAGCTTGCAGACTTTGCCTTTGAAGAAGTTAATTTTCCCTGAGACTGAAGGAAAAACATTGACCAGCATAGAGATCTGCAACTAGATGTGCCATAGGCTGATTTAAATAAAGTGAAAGGGAGGTTAGATGACTTTTCATTTTAATATCATGATTTAAATAGATGACCAGATTTATCATTTTGGTCACATAGAGGTGGGGATGAGCAGACTCTAGCTTACTTTACAAAAGAGAAAAGCTACATTTCTTCAGCTTTCTTTGTGGCCTGAAAAGCCATATAAAATTTTCATTGGATTATCCTGATCTCTAAGAACATGAAAAGAATCATGTGTAAAGTGTAATATTATAGCTTATTAAAAAAAAAAATCTGTTCAGGGTGGGGGTGGGGAATCAGATAATTCTGAGCAGGATGATAGAGACTTTGTTATTCTTTTAGTAAAATCATCTTTAAAGTTCCTTCTAGTTCCTAAAAATTTAGCCATACAGACTGAAATCAACATAATAGAACATTCCAGGGATCTAAAGTACTTACAGACAGGCAAACTGAAACCTCAAAGGAGAATTCTTACTCTTTTGCAACCCAGAATGTTACACTCTCCCCGGAACCCCCAATCTCTGACTACCTAATGTGAATCTCCATAATGTACGATGAAATCTTGTAATATATATACTTATCTTTTATGACAATGAATATGAATTAATTGACTAGGAAATAAAATTCTACAGAAAAACATTTTTGAAAATATAAAGAATAGAAAAAAATCATTTAGTTATTTGAAAAGAATGTTAAGCTTGCCTAGAGAACCTAGGAAACCTAGAATATCTGTCCTCTTTATTTTTCTGAAAACAGAAAACATTATAGAGAGCTAATTATATCTTAATAGAATGTTAACAGCTTTAACCTTCTTAAAATGTACTTCTGGAGGGAGGTCAGCAACTGAAAATAACTTATAAAAGTAGGAAATTTGGTTTAGAATATACTTATACCTCAACTATATGCAACAATTAAATATAACTAACAATTGATTGAGGATTAGTTTTCATGGAAAATTTCTTTTGAGAAATTAACATTTTTTTTGGCTTAAAACTTATGATTTCCTTGATATAGAGAAATTCTCTCTACCAATGTAAATCAATACTTCTGCAAGAGATGGTCTAGAGAGTGATCTGGGATACCTAGATTGAGTGATTTGCCAAGATTCACAGACAGTGTGCATATGAGGAAGAATTTTATTCCAGATATTCCTGCCTCCTGAGCTCACCTTCTATTCACAACTTCAAAATATCTTTCTTTCACACATATGTATACACACGTATATATGTGAATATTTAAATATGGATTTTACTAGATTCACAATGATATGAATTTCAAAAAAGAGAAACGCAGTTTGATCATGAAACTCCAATTTTGTATGTTATATTTGATAAACCAATGTCCTTTTATTCTGATAAGACAGGTTTGAAGCATCTTTGGAAACTGACAGCAGTAGACCTTTGCTAGAAGTTAATTTGCCCCTTTAGATTGCTGTGTTCACCGTGCTCTGTTGATCCAAGTTATCTAATGTAGTGGAGTAAACTCTATTTGTAGAGCTAGTATTTTAATTAGTTGATGCATGGTCTCTTGAATTGATTTATATATGTATACATCATTTACAACTGCTTTTTCCATTTAAAAACAATGATTTTTTTTTCCATACTAGTGAACACATCTTGACCTAGTTTGAAAAAGTCTCAATAATATTTTTTGACCATTCTGGAAGGTTCTCCCCATCCCCTTTAAAAGACAATAGAACAGGGATGGCTAGATGATGCAATGGACAGTGCACCAAGCCCAGAGTTAGGAGGACATGAGTTCAAATTCAGCCTCAGACACTTAATACTTACTAGCTGGACAAGTCACTTAACCCCAATTGCTTCAACAGAAATGAAGGAAGGAAGAAAGCAATAGAATGAGACAGGGTTTAAATCGCTGGCTAATAATTCATATTATTAAGTACAAGATCAAAGACCAAAGGATCATTAAACATAATATATGTGTATTTTACTTCACAGACTTCATATTTTAGACGCTGAGAAGTAGTTTGAAAAGCCCTTTAAAATGTTTTTGCAAACATAAGTAATCTTTAAAATATTGTGTTTGAGGAATTGTATCCCTGGTCTTACTAGCCTGATTGTGTAGGCACAGGGGTGTAGATTTCAACGGGAAGACAAATGTCTATCTCCTTTTTTTTCTCCTTGGCTTCTTGTTGTGGAATGAAAGGTCCATGGTAATACGATGAACAAAAGTTATATCCTGAGAGCTGTTTTACCATGTAACATTTACTACTGGGCTCTGGCACTATTTACTTTGGCCACTTAACTGCAATGACTTGGATTTCTAGATCTTTTTCAATTGTCCTATTATATCAGTAGTAGATCATTATTGATTCCAGTGGATTAAAAGACCTAATTCCAATAAATAGTTCTGCTGTATTTCTCCAGAATTTGAAGAAGCAATTTTAATTCTCTGCTGAGGTCACATTGTTTTACTAAGCCTTATTATTTGTTAAAGCATGAAGTTTTTTTTTTTTTTTAATTAGTTCTCATATCTCTACTTTTCCCTTCTACCTTTGCATAGGCTGCTATCTCAACTCAAATGCCATGTTCCATACTTCTCTTTCCAGCTCCTGGTTCTTCTCCCCTAAGAGTATCTTGGGTTTCTTTTGCATATATTTGTGTACATTTATACATGCAAAATATTGTCTCTTCTAAAAAGATTGTGAATTTCTTGAAAGCAGATACTCCTTCAATTTTGCTTGCCTTCAATTTGGTGAACCTAGCAATGAAGGCACTTAAGTATGTTCATTTAAATTTCCCAAATGTTTTAATTTCTAAATTCCCAATTTCACTGAGAACAAAGAGACTGAGTATTCACTAGAAAAGGAAGCACTAAAATAGTTGAATCTTCCATACAATAGCCTACAAGTCACTGGTAAACATCAATACTTTCTTCTTACATAGCATTTTACATAGGAAAGTGGGATGCTAGAGCAGATCAAGTTCTGGCTTTGGAATCAGAATTTTGGTTCAAATCCCAACTTTGTTATTTACTTTAGGTGACTTTGGGCTCACAACTCTGCTAGCTTCAAGGGTCATTTTACTGAGATTAGGGAGATCCAGATGAATGGCCTTTTGTGATTAATATAGAAGAACAGCAGCTTTATAGGAAGCTCCAGAAAAGGAATAGTTTATAGTTAAAGTTAGAAATGTCCCCTTCTTTCTTCCCCTGAAGATTATGTCTTTCTAACGTGACAATGGCAGTAATTCAGTAAATAGCTATTACTTTTTAGAATTGTTTAGACATAATCATCATTAAGAACTCTAGCAAAACAGTCCATCAAACCGGAATTGCTATTATCACTACATTTTTTTTCATGGCAGAGCCATAATAAAACCCAAGTCTTCTTGTATTTTTAATGTGAAGTTTATTTTCCCAGAGAGATGTATTACTTTATGTATATGAGCATGGGCATATATATGCAAATGTGCTTATACATGCATATATTTTTAAATACTTTATGGGATGACTTGAATTTTTAAGTTCACTTTAGATTTTAAGCATTGACTTTTATAATTCTGGGAGAAGTAGGAGTATCTCAATACTACGGTTGATGTGAATTTTTTAATGGCAGAAAGCTGATTCTTTCTGTTGCTTTGTTATTTTAAGGAGAGAGTCCAAGAATCAGTGGAAATATAAGAAGAATAGTTTGAAAACTCCAAACTAGATTCCAGTAGATACCCAGCTTAGGACAAAGACTACATTACCTCAGTCACCATGGTTTTCACAAAGGGTTTGCAAAGCAGTCTATATGTAAAAGTGAAATCATGATTTAAAATAGTTAAGTCTGCTACATTTAAGAAACATTATCGAAAAGAGTGAAAAAAAAAACTGCTGAACTGAGGTAAGTTGAAACCTCAGAGTGTTAGTTTGAATTGGAATTCACAACAGCAACAGACAGCAACAGAAAATTCTTGCACCCTTTTATTGGCACAGTAATATTTCAAAGTCTGGTATGGCTGCAAAGTTCCAAGTAGCAAATTATTGCTCTTAATGCTACTGTTCAAAATTTCATAACAGCCAACCAGAACATTTTGTTAACTCAAGGCCATTGTAATACATGAGCTCTGGTGATATACATTAAGTGAATCATGCAGCATACTTCTTTAAGGACATATTCATCTTATGATGCCTTGTACTTCCAGGAAGCCTTATTGCTCAAAGGAGAAAAATCTCATCAGTCCTTTCTGCACCTGTTACTGGGTGCAACTTTGTACTGATATCTGACCTTTTACATAACCAGTTTGAAAATGAAGTTATACACATTTAACTGAGCACCTCATTATTTTCTGTAACCTATGCTGTCAACTTGAGATGAAGTTTAATTAAAAGAATTCACAATCGACTTATTCCAAAGCACAGCGCATAGAAAAGAAACAATATCTCCTAACTAATGAATGAAATAGAAAGCATTGGGTACTATCCACAGAAGCCAATTTTGCAAGTGTCACCATATTTAAGGTTGACATCAGTGAAGCTAAAACAACAACATAGTGTTGAGATTCTTAAATACTTCAGGCAAAAACCATATGGAACAAACAGAATCCAAATAGATTTGGTGTTTTTACCTGTATTTTGAAGAAAGAACAGCACCACCAATTACATAAATTTATAAAATCTAGTAATAAACATGTAGATAATAATGCTCAGGTTTGGAATTCCAATAAAACACAGACATCTACAAAGAAATATAATATATGTACTATATATAGGCATCATATTAAAACCATTCAAGGTACAATAAACATAGTATTGAACTCTATAAAACAACTGTACAGTGTGCACACCAATCCCACCTGTCATTCTACCATCACCATTCTACCACTCTGCTTCGCCTCTCCATCCACTGATTAATCTCCTTCCCTATCTCCCATTCTTGTTTACAGATTTCTGGATTTCAGAAAGAATGTCCATAGTTCTTGAGTCCCCCAAAACACACAGTTAGAAAGAGCAGTGCTAATTGCAAGAAAGAAAGAAAGAAAAAGAAAGGAAGGAAGGAAGAAAGGAAGGGAAGAAGGGAGGGAGGAAGGAAGGAAGGAAGAAAGAAAGGAAGGAAGGAAAGAAGGAAGGGAGGGAAGAAGAAGAAAGAAAGAAAAAGAAAAGGAAAGAAAGACTAAATGCACACCCACACGTATTGAATTGAGTTTTGAACTTCAGTTTCCTGTGCTTTTTGATGATAAATTCCTGGAGAGAGAATCTAGTACATTTTAGGGGATGGGAGGTGAGAGTGGAGCAGCAAGTTATTGCTTGCTGTTAGTTTCCAGTCACTAGGTGGTTTTGATTTTTAGAGTCTGCAAACCAATCCACATCAAATTGTAGTGTCCCATAACTCTGAAGGTAATCTATTGCAGGAAGTCTCTTCTGTCTTCTTCAATAGAGCCGGCTTTTTACAAGGCGGTGGAGGAGGTCCACTGACTCGAGGTTCTGGATGGTGTTGATTTTGTTGCCAATCTCTTTCTTCACAAAGTTTTCGCCTCCAGTCCAGGAGTTCCTGAAGGGCCAAGCTCTCATTCTCTGAAAGCCTTAGCTGATGGATTACCTGGAGGGGTGAGGGAGTGGAAATAGAGAAAAATAAAACAACCAAAACATGAAGGATCATGAAATTTAATAACACCTAAATATAAAGGTCTCTCATTTTATGATTTATACTTTAACTATGATTAAATAAATGCCAAAACAGATAAAATATATTATATGTCAAAAAATTAAGGAAATGAATTAAAAGTTTGCTTGCCCTGTGTACCTGAACAAGAACTTGGAAAATAAATAAATAAATGATGATCAGATAATTTGTTTTCATACTTTGTTACTGAATTATGATTAATTATTTGACCTAACTGCAAGGGAAAGAACTTTCCACCCCACCAAAAAATTTGCAAGTAAGAGCCAACTTCAACTCATTTGTCTCCCCCTTTCCTTCGCTATGTGGCCACTGTTTCTACACAGAAGATACTATTTTCTTTGTTGTGATCTATATTATGGCAAACTTATTGGACAAAATCACAGGAGAGCAACAATGTGATCTGATGCTGGCACATCATACACAAGGTGCTGGGATCATTCAGCCCACAACACTGCCTAATGCTGCCTGAACCAGATTAAAATGTAATTGGGAAATATTTTTTGAGTTTTCTTTTTTAAATAATATTTTATTTTTCTAATTACATGTAAAAAGTAATTGGAAAATATTTAGTGACTGAAAAAAATACAATGACATAGATAACATCACATTTTATAACTGTCATTATGCTATTGCGGGAATCCTTTCATATGGATTAGTGGCCACTGTCTCTATTTGAATTTGATACTACTTGTGTATTGGATAAAAGACTTGACTTGAAATCCGGCAAAATCTGAGATAAAATCTTCCTTCTCACAAAAAGTAGCTTTGTTATCATAAGCAAGTACTTTAATTTCTTTCCCAATATCCCAAACAACATTATAATAAGTTACAAAACAATTACAGATTGGAAGATGGAATTCTCATACTGGGAATTCTCACAGGTATGGAATTAATATCATACATACAGATGCTATTGATATATGTATATATGACACAAAAAGCTCTTTAATAGACTATCTTTAAAACTCAATGCTTTTTATACATTATATAGAATTAATTAGGTTGATACTAAATACAATGAAAACCCTATAGGATCCTGAAATTTTATTTCAGTGAACCCTTTAATTTCTCCATCTTCTAACCCTCTGACCAGAACAAGTTAGCAAAACAAGCTTCATTTTTTTTCAAATTCCCTGCCTACACTTATTTTTCTCAATAATATTTTATTTTCCAATTACATGTAAAATGGTTTTTAAAACTCATTTTTTTGTAAGATTTTGAGTTCCAATTTTTCTCCCTTCCTTCCTTACTTCATTCCTTTTCAAGTAGCAAACAATTTGATATAGGTTATACATGCACTATTGTTTTGAACATATTTCCATATTAATCACATTCCCAAATAATGACTAAGAGCTGGTAATAGACATATTTGCACATATAGTTCCTTTTATATCTTTGGGATATAGACCCAGTAGTGATAGTGCTGATCAAAGAATAGGCAGTTTTATAGCCCTTTGGGCATAATTCTGATTTCTCTCTAGACTGGATGGATTGGTTCACAACTCCACCAACAATGCATTAGTGATCCACTTTCCTCATATCTTCATTAACATTTACACCTACTTTTTAAGATTTATGGCCACACAATTATAATAATAACTGATATTAAAATAATGTTTCAAAGTTTTAAAAACTGTTTCCCTACAACTCTGTAAGGTAAATAGAAAAGGAGATTGACAAAAGTTCTACAAAAAATAGACAATCAGAGAGGAAGAAGCAAAGGGAGGGTGTGTAACTGAAGGTTTACAAAATCAGCTCCTGGGTGGTTAAGATTGGGTTTATTTTTACAGAAAACAATCAGCAAAATTGCTGTTACACAAACAACTGGCATTTAAGGCTATACAAGTTTAGGCCAAAATGAAAGGATGAAAATATGACTCAGAATGGCAGTGATGCCATTTGAGACTGGAAGTGTTAAGGTGCATAAGCTAAAAGAGTTTTTTGATCTTGATGATACTTACCCACACAAGAATTGTAATCTATTGTTATGAAGAGGTTACCTTGTCTAAGTTACTAGTTTTTCAGATGAGGAAGTTGAGACCCACAGAAGTGAAGTGACTTACCTTATGTCACACTGGGATTTGAACTTAGGACATAATGACTTTCAGATCAGTATGCTTTCTAGTATATAATATTGATTCCTTCTAGAGGACAAAGATATTATATTTATTGAGAAATTTTGTGTCATTTTGTGATTTCACTGGTGGATAGCTCCCCAAGGGAAATTCAATATTCCTATTTTAGAATATCAGAGTTTCATAAGACAGTGAAGAATCAAAAGACTTCATCAGGATGACAGCCAGCATGTGAATTCAGATCTTTCTGATTTGGGAAGAAAACTTTTTATCACCTAATCCAGTGTGTCATTTAAATTTCATATGAATGTGAAAATGGAGGGAAGTTAAATACAATTGCAAAAAGGACTGCATGATGCCATGAATTTCCCAAAAACCAACACTACAGGCAGCTTGATTATGGCTTTGTTTTTATATCTTCCTCCCCAATTATGCATTGAATATTGTGTAATTCAAGGTAAAATTATGTAATCTCTCCAATATATAGAGAATTATAATTAATTTTTAGAAAAAGTGGATAATTCTGTTTTTAGTTTTATCAAGTTTTGGCAGGCCACTCCCCTGACCTTCCTAAGCCTGGTTTCTTTTCTATCCTTTCCATGTAACTTTAAGAAATATTTCTCCAATCACTTATTCTTATTTCTGCATTTTTGCAATTTTATTTACCTCACTTCAGCACAACAAACACTTATTAAATGTCTATTGTATCCAATAATGCTCTCATGCAGAGGATGAATGAATGAGTTAATGTAGCTTCTCTTAGTAATGCTGTATATATAGATTAGGAATATTCGGTATCCAGTCTGCATTTCCTCTTTAGTTCTTCAAGCTTTATTGGTGAAATTTTCAGAATCAATAGACACTTTAACTAGGTGTTGCTCTTTGATAACACTTTCACAATAGGAAACTGATTTATGTTTAGTCATTCCTTGTGGAGCCCTGGAAATCTGCTGACAATGACTTTTGCCAACTGCTGAGCCAAAACTGAACTTTTGCAGAGGGAATTAAAAACAAAATTTTACAAATTTCCTGAGTCATTTCTTCTAATTTTCAAATGAAATATATCCCCTTCCAGCTCCTTGGAATTTGCTAATAAAAATATTCCAAGTCCCAATTACATTTTAGGAATTGAAATTGATACACAGACCATTCGAAAGCATTTATTAAATGAAGATATTGACTGTCTTACATAAAGAACTGAGTAAGGAACATTGATATCATCCAATAAAGAAGCTAGAGCTTTCTATGTTGATAAGCAAAATTGCAACTGATGTTTTCAATAATAAACTAATACTGAAATTAAGTTTTACATGCAAAGGTTCTGATAGATCTTCTGCTTGTTACACAACTATACTTACTAGTTTGGTATACCTGGAACTTTAAATTGTTAAAGAATTTAGAGCTTTCATTTTTTTGTTTGTTTGTTTGTTTCAGTCCTTAGTTAATAAATAAGCATTTATTAAGTATCTACTCTGTGGCAGGCCCTATTTTAAGCAGTGGTGATAACAAAGAAAAAGATCCCTCCTGCTATCAAGGAGCTCACAATCCATCTAATGTGGAAGACAATATGCAAACAAGTATGTTTAAGGTTTACATACAGATCTAATAGAAAATAATCAACTGAAGGCAGGCACTAATATTAAGAAAAACTAAGAAATGCTTCCTGTTTAAAAAAAAGTGAACTTTTAACTGAGACTTAAAGGAAGCCAGAGAGGTCAGAAATTTCACATCATAGCCTTCCTAGTTTCCTTCCTTATTTTTTCCCTTCTCCATTTAAACTTTTACATGAGGAGATATATTGCATAATCTCAGATTTTTCAAAGAAATAGAATTCAGGAAGATTTAAGTTTTATAAGCAGCAATGTGATACTATAAATAGAAAGAATACAGATCTAAAGATGGGGACAGTATTCCATAAAAGGCTGTCTGAATAATGATATAAAATCTGCTGTATTTATAGCTGTCTGTTATTGTAATGATGCCTGTCATAGATAATAAGTATGAGATGTATTACCTTCCAATATAAAACATGACATCAATTCTTATTTTTTAATAGTAATCAGATGACATAAAATGATAATTTATAAGAATTATTTACTGTTGACAAACATCTAAATAACTGTTAATTTCCTTTTTTTGCAAGATAGTTTATACATAGATTTTTTTTTTTTTGTGAGAGAAAGCATGGAGAGGAATCATATTCCAGACCCTATGAAAAATGGAATATCACTTATTGTTAAAGGGAAGCTCTCAATATATTTTAAGATATAAATGACCCTTAAGTAAAATTCAGATTTTGTTCTTTGGAACAGGATTAAGATTTAAGAGAGTGGATGAATATTCATGAAGAAAATAAAGATAAGGAGCTAGGATTACCAGAGTTTAATGTAAAGACAAACTTGTGGAATTCAATTATTTTTGTATATGTGTAAATGTAGTTAGTACAACAAAAAACAAATAAAATACATGTTCAGGTAACAATAAATTTACATAATTATATGGTCCATCTAGTTGCTAGTAGATTTATTTCCAAAGTTTAAATGGTATATTTTGCTACCAAAAAAAAAAAAAAAAAAAAGAGAGAGAGAGAGAGAGAGAGAGAGAGAGAAAGGAGAGGAAGAAAGATGAAGAGGTAAGGACTGTAACTGTGAGAAGAGAGATCATCATAAGCTATTATATTTGTATCTTAAGTTGAGAATATACTATGGACAAGTTTTTTTTTATATACTCAGTTTCTTTCTCTATAAAATAAAGATGATGTTTTTACCAAGTTACCTCCAAGCCCTGACAGTATTTGAGAGCAGGGTACTTGTTATATATATTTGATCTGACATCCCTCCTTGAAGATGTCTTTTACTTCTTTTCCTTTCAATTAAGTCAAATTTGTTTGAAAGCAAATTGGTAAATGTTTTGATGGGGGACCTCAGACTATCTATTTTAATGGGTAGAACAATTTTTTTTTTTTTTTTGGCAAAAACAAATGTTTATTCTACTTGAGCTAATTTTAAGTACAGGGGTCAAAAAAAAAAGGGGAAAAAGTTCAGTTCTTCACTTATGAGTACTGCTTTCAGGTGTGCTTACTCAAACAACAATGTTATGCCACAGTTCTCTTTTATTGTCCTGACTCAATTTCCCTAGTTATCCTGACCCAGTCCTGACTCAGTTTCTCTAATTGTTCTGCTTCAGTTTATAATTATCAGCTCAAAGCTCAGTTCTGCAAAACCTTCCCTCCCTCTTTATCAGAATATTTGATAAGGATAAAAGATCTTATATTTTAGAATATGAGAATGCCTCTCCCTACCCCAAGCTATCAGAGTATCAGATACCATCTTATCAAGATGTCTCTCCCCATCTCTAGGGTTCCTCCCCTCCTCTCCCTCCCCCCAGTTAGATCATCCCATCTCCGGAGGCTCACCCTACCCTGTCAGAGTCCCGTTCCTGCTCTCAGCACCCTGACTCAGCCCCTGCCTTGCTCTACCCCAAGTCTGAGCCATGTGTATATATATGTCATTGAGAACTCACATTGTTTGCTGGATTCTTGGAGACCATAGTCTCATTCAGCCCTGGGACCAAACCATGAATCCATTTGGTCCCAGTAAATCTCTCCCTTATAAATAAATTAATAAATACTCTCTAATCTCTATCTTGCCTCAGTTTTTCTGGCATTACAGTCAGTTAAAATTTAATTATGAGCAATGGGTATCACTCCAGCTCAGGAGGTCTTAATCTTTTTTTTTTTTTTTTTTTTGAGTCATTTACACCTGTGGCAGACTGGTGAAATCTGTAGAGATCATTTGAAAATAATGTTTTTAAGTATTAAACAATGAAAAAAAAGGATAATAAAGGAAACTAATTATTTTTTAAATATAATTATCACAATATTTTATTAAAGTTCATTATTAAGAATTCCTTGTTCTTGTCCTTTTCTGTAAAGGAGAAAAATACTGGAGAAAGAAAACTCTCACTAAATAGCTATTAGAGAGAGGCAAGAGTCTTCCTAACAACTTCATCCACCTTCCCAGAAAGTATGCTCTACCCTAAACAGTGAAAGCAATTTGCATATGAATGAGTGTCCTCAAGGTCTTTCCTCAGGACAAAACTGAGAAGAAAGATAATTGATCTAGAGAAGATGTCAATGAACAGAGATCACCCCAAAGAGAAGAAGCTAAATCCATATCTCTGGATGAAACAACAAAAGACTTCTGATTTAAAAACTAACAAAAAAACAAAACAAAACCACACACACATTATGTATTTCTCTTTTTAAGCTACTAGAAATTTTGTTTCATTTTGAAAATGATTTTTAGTAGATGTGTCCTAAAACCTTGCCAATAAGCATTATTTATAGTTCATGGTTAATGGTTGGGTTGGATGTAGTTCATAAGCAGATATAGTTTATCATTACATTCTCTCATATTCTCTGACTTTTTTAAGATGCCCAAAGCTGTGACCACAGGCTACTAGTTAATTTGAGCAGTAAGTAATGGTAAGAAACCTTTTGGACTAAGGGGATGATCTTTCCTAGTAAGTCAGTTAAGCGATAAACTAGCTAGTTGAGTTAGCTCATGAACTAAGCAAAATAGTGATTTCTAAAATGATTTCACAGGACAAGAAACACCTCTGTTATATGGAAAAAGCCTAGTTTGGTAATAGAGAGAGAGTTTCAATCAAAAATAGTTAATCATTTAACAACCTCTTTTTTAAAAAATAAAGATTCAGTGATGCTGCCAATAAACATCGTGTGTATTGTAATGCCAGAGAAACTGAGTCAAGATAGAGATGAGAATGTTTTTAATGTTTTATTTGAGAGGGAGAGATTGTCTGGGGCCAAAACAGGATCCATGTTGATCCCAGCAGATTGAATGGGACTTGAGTCTCAAAGCATTCAGTAATGAGTGAAGAATTCCAGGGATTCTTTATAGGGCTCCAGTGATCAGGAGAGACAAAGGCAGCGGGGAGGTAGAGAGAGCACTGGTGAGTGAACCATAAATTCGGTTCTGACAGGTTGGGGGTGAGGACTATAAATTCTTGATAACTTAGGAGGACCTAGGAGCCAGGATATCTGAAATAGAAGAATTCCCCCTTAGTTGAAATTAAACATTTACAGTTTATGACCCTAGAGTAGCCAGCCCTAAGTTATATCAGTCCTAATGGCCAGGAAGGAGGGGGGGATGCAACTAGGGGGGATTGAGGCAGAACAATTCAAGTAAACTGAAGTAGAATAATTTAGGGAAACTGAAGCAGAACCAGTCAGGGAAACTGAGGCAGGACAATTAAGGAAAACTAGGCAGAACAATTATAGGAAACTGTGGTATAAATAACTGGGCACTGTTCTGTACCTTTAAAGTTGATATTTCCTCCATTTGTTTAAGCAATTTTGTCTTAAAACAGCTTTGAGAGTAGCTCTGTTGTGGAAGCTATTTTTTTTGTTTAGTACCTGGAAGGCACAAAGTCAGAGTCTATAGGGAGATGAGTATAATTTGACTGCTCAAAAAAATTGACAAATGAATACTATTTATAGAAGATAGAAACTAAAGCAGTTTTATTGCAGTGTTACCCCTTGTGCGTGCTCTAGTTAAGGTTGTGTCAGCATTTCCAATATACATCCTCATATCAGTTTATAGCAGACATAAAAATTTGGTCTGGGTTACATCTGGGGCACAATACCCTCCTTTTTTTTTTTTTTTTTTTTAAAGAAAGAACCATTTAAAAACAAATGGCCAGGGCATTTAAATTCAGTGAGTATATGGCCAAGGAGACTAGATTAATAACCTTGGAAATGGTGAAACAATACATAAATGGTTATATACCAAACATATTCCTTTATGCATGAGCACATCTTCCCAAATAAATATTTTTCCCTCTAAGCAGATATTTGACTGGAAAATATCCTTTGTTAAATTGTTAGAACATCAGATACAGAAGAACATAATCCTTAGCAATTGATAATACTACTTGAGACCCTCATGATTACTGACACAATAACTCAGTATTTGGGATAAAGAAACAGTAATTCTCCAATTGGTATAGCAAATCTGATTTTATCACTGAAACCCCCATACTCTCTTTAGCTAACTAGTCCCTTGTTCCCCATCTGGATTATAGCACATCTCATGCTAGCATATTCAATAAGCACACAATATCAATTAGCTATGAAAATAAATAGCAGCCAAAATTGATTTAAGAATGTTGTGATTTCCAGGTTAAGTAGGGTTGTCCTTTAAATGAGGAACTACTTTCAAGGAAGAAAATCACCAAAAATATCCTCACATTATACAGAGAAATAGGATACTAAAGAATTTAGTGAAGTTCATTGTGAATGATTTTTTTTTTGCTCATTTAAAAGCTCTTTGTATGTGTCACTGATGTGGCATACTTCAACAATATGTATCCTATAAAGTTGATTAATTGAAGAAGAAATAATATGAACTGTTTTTCAAAGTTGCAGATTTATACTTCTTTGAATTATGTTAAAAAGTATAGTCCAATTATATGTTTTTTTCCCTTATTCTTCTTTCATCATTCCTTCTTAGGATGAATATGGTCTTTGTTAAATTATTCATATGTAAAATCATGTTGTTGGTCATTTGTCATTGTATTGATTTTTTTATTGACTATTCACCCAAAGGTGAAAAGAAGCATTTAATGACATTTATGGAAATTAAAAGAAGCAAGTGCTTCTGACAGATTGAATGATAATATCCCTATATTCCTGAATGCAAATATCATTAGATATGTCATTAAGGAAATGTTAATTTAAAAACCTAGAGCTAAAACCTGAAACCTAAAGGGGGTTTTTAATATGAAGAAAAAAAGAAACCTATGTAATTCTAAAATTATGGGGTACAATGTAACTAAAGCACAGTACTCATAGAGATAGCATATTGTATTAGAAAGAAAGTGTTCCAGTTAAAATTCTATCTACAATTCCAGCTAGCTATGTGACTTTGCCCAAGTCACTTAAGTCACATAATAAGACTTAAGGTCTTAATTTTTTTCATTTGTAAAATGAGCAAAATTAACTAGATGATATTTAATTTTTTATTTTTCTAGTCTTTCATCTAGTCAATCATTCATTGATGATAGGTTAGGAAATTAAGGAAATTATCGTATAATTCAAGTTAAATATAATCTGCTGTTCTAGATTTACAAAGAATTATGCCTTAGAAATGCCATAAATGACAATCTAGTTAAGTTCAGGATATAATTCTTTGGCTATTTCTTGGCTTCTAAGGGTTAAGAAAAAGAAAACTCACTTTGAAAGGTTTGCTAAAACTGAGTTTATGGTGATGCTAGGGGTTCCATTTAAATGTTCACTATAACTCAAAATCAACACGTTCATTTGCATTTGATTGAACAATTTTCATTGGGCACTCCTGATCACAGCTGGAAAAAGAGAGATGAGGTGGGGTAAATGAATTTACATGCTTCTCAATCCTATATGAAAACCTTACAACAAAAATGTGCAATTCAGAATCAAATCATAATGTACAATTTTCTTTTGATTCTGGCCCCTTGGATTTTACTGAAGGCTTTCTCTACTCACTCAAAAAACAGTAGAATGTTAGAGCTGGAGATACTAATAGAGAACATCTCATCCAAACTCTTTATTTTACAGATCAGAAAAGTGAAGCCCACAGAGATGAAGCATTGAGCTCAAAGTCATGACCCATTTTCTAATAAGTACATTAAGAACTAGAACTCTAGACCCTGGACAGTTTGTCTAATGTTTTTTGTACTATGATCCACTGCCTCATTATCCAAGAATAATTAGTGGGAGATATCCAGTGTGGGAATTACTTCTACTAATTTGGAGCACAATGGAACTTGCTAGTTAAGTATTGGGAAGTTCCCTTAAGTATATAAATTTTATATGATATGTATTTCACACTGAGATTTTCTTCTCCCCAAGTCCATCCCTCTGAGCACTAAAGCATACTGCCACCATTGGGGTTTGTTTGGGTATATGGGGCACTCATAGATCTAGAACTAAAGAGTTTTCAAAGGCTATGGCCATGCTTTCAGAGGCAAGCAAGCCTGATTTATTTGCACTTAAACTTGAGATCAAAATGAAAAAAATATCAGTAGATATTAAGGATTTATTTCAAAAATAAACAAACTAGATATGTGTTGTGGTCAATATACAATTGACCCAATTACTTACATTGACAGCCCTGTGCAAGAAAATTGATATTCATAATAAAGATTTTGAGGCACTACAAGATAATGAATTATCACAGGAAGATTTAATTATGTTCCCTATTCTTTACTTATTAAAGCAGCAAATTTGACTAATACATTTTAGATAGTTTCACCAAGAATTTAAACAAAAAGGTCTTGTGTCTACTCAGTTAAAATGAAAGTTCCAGTTATTTCCTGACTCCTCGGCCCTAGTCAAGCATCCTGGTTAAATGGGATTTTTCTATATATACTATTCTCTAGAACTATAGAAAGATAGCTCAGGAAAATTGTTCTCATAAATTTTGGGGGTGGTGGTGGAAGGGAGGGGTATACAGCAAGGGAAGTTCAATTTTTACCAAAGTAGGAATGTGCAAAGTGAAAGGAATAAATGAATCTGATTGCATTTTTTTGTCCTTTCTGCTTTAAATTAAATGGAACAAATAACATTACTAACAAAAGCTCCAGTAAGAGCATCACCACTCTAGTCTCTCTTTGCTTTCTATCTCTAGCTCTGGGAATAGTAATCAAATCAATATTACCATTCCGGGAAGAATGTGTCAATCAATTGCCCTATGACTCCAATCACCATTCCCTATCCCTGCCCCTCCTGTTTTTTACCAGCAGATTGTATTCTCAATCATTCCCAGTCCCCAAACCTTAAACTTCTTCATATCAACTTGTTCTTCCCCTACTGCTTTCAAATATGCTTGAGTTTCCCTATCCAAAAACCAACAAACAAAAAACATCCCTTGGACTAGATCTCACCATCTGTAGAAATTATTTAATAATTATCTCCTTATTTTCTCAACCAAAATTGTGTATAAAAATATTTATAGCAGCTTTTCTTAATTTTTGGTCAAAGAATTGGAAACTAAATAGATCAGTCAAAATTATGGTATATTAATATAACACAATACTATGATGCCTTGAGAAATTATTAAAGGAATGGTTTTTCAGAAACGCAGGAAGACTTATATGAATTAATACAGAATCTGGAAATCAGGAAAATATAACAATATTGTAAAAGACAACTTTGAAAAGCTTAAGAATTCTGTTTGATGCAAAGACCAACCATAATTCTAGAGGACTGATGGTGGAACCTGTTTTCTACCTTCTGATAGAGAGGTAGAAAGTAGAGAGTGAAATATACTTTTTTGGGAAATGGCTAATATGGGCATTATTTTATTTGTTTATGCATGTTTTTACTAAGGCTTTCTTTTTTATGGAGGAAGAGAAAAGAAATTTTCATTAATCAAAAAAATGAATTAAGCTAAAATTTTCTTTACTCAATTTCTCCATTTGTGCAACATTTTGTAATCAATCAGGTTTCCAACCTCAGCCTCATCACTCATCAGAAACTGCTCTCTCCAAAGTTATCATTGATCTCCTATTGACTATACATGATGATCTTTTCCCAGTTTCAATCCTAACTCTTTTAGCAGTAGGGAGGTGGCACAATGGATAGAATGTTGGACCTTAAGTAAGGAAGACATGAGTTCGATCTCCATGAGTCACTGATTAGCTGTGTCACCCTAGAAGTCACTTAACCTTTATTTAGCTCAGTTTTCTCAATTATTAAATAAGTGTAGAAGCATCTACTTCATTGTTTGTTTCAATTACCTCAATTATAAAATAGAGATAATAACAAAATCTAGCTCCCAGAGCTGTTGTGAGTAACTCCTGGAATAATACTTGTAAAGTGCTTAGCACTTTAGTACTTAGCAAGAAGGTGCTTCCTTCTTGATCAATTTATTGCATTTGACATGCTGACCAACCTTTCCTCTTGAATTCTTTTTCTTCTTTGAGTTTTCCTGATACTACTCTCTCACAGTCTACCTTCTATTTGTCTTACCATTCTTTTCCAATTTCCTTTGCTTGATTATGATATTCCATAACTGTGGACACTGTCTAAAGTTCTCTTCTTATCAATCATCGCTATGCAGATGATTCCAGATTTGTATATCTGGCCCTACTCTTCCCCCCATGTGTCAGTTGAACATCATCAACTGTACACTTCAAACTGGATGTTTGAAGTATTTAAAACTCAGTATATCAGAAAATTAACCCATTATTTTTTCTTCATCTTTCCCTCTTGTAAAATTTTCTATACTTTTGCTGCCTTTACCTTCACATCATATCTTTCACATCATCCCTTCTCTCTACTCATACTGTTAATACTCTAACTCAAGTCTTTATCACATCTTGCCTATATTATTGCAATAGCCACCTAATTCATCTTCTGGTCTCAATTTTCTCACCACTCACCATTTCCATTCTACATTCTATTGCCAGAGTAATAATTTTTAAATTTAAACATAACAATATTACTCCCCTACCCAATCAACTCTACTAATATCCTATGGCATATAGGATAAAATTGAAACACCTCAAATTACTTTTAAGGCTCTATATAATCACCCCAAATTCTATTTTTTATTTTTTTAATTCAATTTTGTTTTATTTTCTGGCCTCAATTTTCTTTACCTCTCATTACTTCCACTGAGAAAGTAAGGGAAAAAACAAAACAAACAAAATAAAACAAAACAAAAAAACCCTCTAATGAATATATGTAATCAAGACAACGTCCAGAAAAACTAGACCCAAACAAAACAAAAACATAAACTTCCATCTCTCTCTATTAGAAGTCCCTACTCTCTCTTTTTTAAGCTTCATAGGATATTATACTTTCTCTTCCAAATTACTCCACTATCTTGTCCAAAATGACCTTCTCTCTGTTCTTCAGATATAATACTATGTTTTCTATATACATCCCTTAGTGTTGGATAATCTCTACTCATAGAAAACATTTTCCCTTTACTTCAACCTCATAAAATCACTATTTTCTTTTAAAGTGTGACTCAAGCACCATATCTTACATGAAACCTTTCCTGATCTCTTCAACTACTAATTCATTTCATCATAAAACTACCTTTAATTTAATTACTTTGTATATATTGGCATTTATGACTTTATATTTATTTTATGTTTATATGGACACATGGACACACATAAGAATATTATAAATAGGGGTTATTTAATTCTTTCTTCTCATATGCCTAGTGCCTGGCAAAGGTCCTGGCACACAATTAGTAGTTAATGAGTATTTGTTGATTGATTGACTGATTCCCTGTACAAAATATTTCTCTGTGGTCAGTACTCCTCTGCCTTTTGGTATCTAAGCTTCTCAAGGGTTCAGACTACCTTGACCTTTTATAGTTCAATCTCGAGGGCTCACTATAGTAATTGGTATGTACTAAGTATTTAAGAAAAGCTTTTTCATTTATTCATTTAATGCTTCTCTCTTTTTTCCATCCTTGTGTTGCTACTTGTGCTCCTTTAATTTCACTGCAATTTGAGTGAATTTATATGGTTAATTCAGGATGCACTTATTTTGCATCTATTATATTCAATTTATATTTTCAGTGATTCAAAGAAAAAACCCACAAATTTGTTTTCAAATAGCTTATATTCAAGTGGAGTGGAGAAATAAGTCACACGTGTTTTATTAGCTGTTGGAGAAATGTTACACATATTTATTAGCTGTAAGAAACAACCTCTGAGGTTCATTTTACTTATCTCTAAAACAGATAATATCTCCAGTACTTATTCCATAACCATACTGCAAAGTTTTTATAAAAAAATGTAAATGCTTTTCAAACTTTAGAGTGCCATAATTTCCTTTTCATTCAATCATACAAAAAGCATTGCAGATACTGTATTAGGAACTGAGGTAGAAAGGCAAAAATAAGACAATCCCTGACCACAAGGAGCTTTTATTTTATGATGGATCAGGAGGGAAACACCCCCACCCCCACCACCTATATCTATCTATCTATAAAGAATTAAAACAGAAAAATAAATAAATACAAAGTAATATCTAAGTCAGGAGAAAGAAGGTACTAGTGTGCTATAACATTAGGGGAATTAATAAGAGATAGGGAAAATATAAGAGATAACTTTTTGGCTTCCTTTGGGAAAGTATCCAAAGGCACAAGCTATAGAATACAAACCCTCATAGATCCAGGAAGAGTAGTCCCTCATTCACAACAAAGACTGAGTAGAAGGATCCAGAATGGAAGCATTCCTAAGCAAGAGAGAACATCCTAATTCTAGGCTAGTTCTGTCATTGTGGGATATACATATATGTAATTATACATGTTTATGGAGCATATGCCCTGACACTTTTTATTTAGTAAAGATGTTACCTAAAGGCCTATTTCAATACCTGGAACATAGTAGACTTTTAATAAATGCTTGTTGATTGATTTACAAATAAAGAAAATTGAATCGAACCATTCTTAATACTCTATGAAGTGTGTTGTTGCTGTAGAGTAGAAGCACATAGTCCAAAAAATCAAAAAGGATGTCCTGGGTTGTTGTAAGGATCAAATTAGGCAATGCATATAAGACACTTTGTAACCATAAGATGCAATATAAATGTCAGTTATTTGTTGTTGTCAGCAGTCATTGTGACACTTTTTTAAATATAGTGGCATAATCTATGTAAGTGCGCATGGTAGACATGTTAAGTCAGCAAGAGAAAATTGCTTTAGAGTATCAAATGCCTCTGGCAATGTTTTCTATCATTTTGAATACCAGACAGCCACTGTGCCTAAGTAGACAATTTTATGTGTTTACATCTACCCAATAAAGGTTTTCTCAATCACTGATGAAACAAAAGAAAACACACAGATTTCACTGTGATTGGCAGAAACTTTTAAAACAATGTAAACCACCCTGTTTTTTTTTTTTTTTACCATCTGGGCTTTTTATATCACTAGCTTTATAGCACTTATTCCCAACATTTCACTTCATCTAGTTTAAAAGTCCTCTAAGAAAATGGGTTGCTTGAGTAATGTTTCTGGTAGAAATAGGAATGCAAGATGACAGGTTCAGATAATAATGGAATCATAAAAATTAGTGAAGGAATAGGGTCTACCCAGGTCAGAGAAAGCATTCTTTTACCATTGGTAACTGATTATTTCACAGTACAGTAGCATTTCTTCACATTCAGCCTGAATTATGCCTTTGAAGTTGTCAGAGTATATTAGTACGGAAAGGGTTAGATGTAAAAGATGAAATCTCTTGTTATCCAGGGGAGTTCTCTCTTATAATCTTTTGTAATTGAATGCAATTTCTCTATTTTTACTTGGAATACTGTGACAATGATGATGACTACAAAAACTACTACTAAATCATAACTCCAAGGGCTAAGTATTGCTATTATCATTATTCAAATTTTACAGATGAAGAAACCAAATTTGAGATTAAATGAATTGCATAGGGATCACATCTATCTTAAATGTCTCAGGCAGGCTTTGAATTCAACTTTTCCTGACTCCAATTCTAGTACTGTTTTCTCCCAACTCTTGATTCCTTCCCTGAATTCAGAGAGGCCTGATTAGAAACTATTTTTAAAGTTGTAGAAAATTTTGGAAAAGGAATGGCAAAATATCTATATATGGTTTTTATTATTATTTACCCTGTATAGTAATTTAAATTTTATCATCACTTATAAAGTACTCCCTTTATAGGTTCTTCAAATATCTAATCATATTTGAAGTTAGTATTATTCTTTCAGTTGATTCCTATTATATTTATCAATGAGAAGCAGATTGGTATAGTAGCTAGAGATGGATCTTTCCATCTATATTCAACTGTTAGCTGGATGTGTAATCATGGATAAGCCACGTAAGTGACTTTGGTAAGTTTCTAAAACTAAAAATTTCAGAAGAGATAGAAAAAGCACTGATTCTGTAGACAAAAAATCCTGAATTCTAATATGTCCTCAGAAATTCATTAGCTCTGTGGCCCCAGTTAAGTCACAATCTTTGGCTCAGTTTCCTCAACTATAAAATAAGGTTAATAATAATGGCACTTATAAGGATGTGAGGATCAAATGAGATGATATTTGTAAAGCATTTAGTATTGTGCATGGCACATATCAGGTGCTTAATAAATGCTTGTTGCCTTTCTTTTCTTCTCAAGTTCTATAATAATGGTCTTTCATATCGTCTATCTGTATTTTTATCTTTACCATTGTCTCTGTTCCTACCTATATTAACAGTGATCTCTCTTTATCATTTCATCACTTCCTCCTTCCCTCCCTCTCTTTCTTACTCTCCTCCCCTCTCTATCCATATATACATTGACACAATATATGCATATGTGTGTATGCAATATTTACAAGAAGTATTTATTTTACTTTATTTGGGTGATTTTTTTTGTAAAATAAGAATTTTACAGTCATTAAAATAAGCATAAATTTACACAATTAATTACCTAAAATAATTTAGATTCATTATCTAGTCAGCTAAAAAATAAATTTTAATTTTGTGTGACCATAGTCAAACTTATATTACAGAATATTTTTAAAAATGTAATTCAAATAACTTTTTAGAGCTTAGAAATGCCAAATAATCAGTTTAGCTGCATTTTTCTTCAGTGAAAAATTGTGACCATGCAAATATCATTACAACAACTTTCTAAAAAGTAACTAAAAGTTCCTCTATTAAATCATTTATGTCTGTCCAGAATTTTTCTTTCTCTAAAGTTAAAATGTGACTAAAGATCACCTCCCAAATTTTAGTTATCAAATTACATTACCAAGGGAATGGCTTATTCCTTTTCCTCCTACTTTTGTTCCTATTCAACCCAGTTCTTTATTTCACTACATTAAAATTCCCAAGGCATTTCTTACATTATGCCTTTTAGAACTCCATTAGTGATATAGATGTTAATAACTCCCCTTCATCCTTGTATTCTTCTTTGTCTTAGATTCAGTTTACTTCTTCTTATTAACTGAAATCTAGGTTATCCCATAAGCATTCCATAGTCCTGAAAATATTGACCACTCTTATTGACCACCTGTTCCCAGGATCTAGAGACAAAGTTGACATTTTGTTGTTGTTGTTGTTCATTGGTACTTCTAGACCTTTGCTTGCTAGGTCATTATTTCTTTGAAATCAGTGCTGTCTTCTGATCTTTATTATTGTCAGAAACCCAACCTAATATGCTTTTTATAAATTATTTACAGCTTTGGCACTTGACTGATGGAATTTTACTCCATTCCTGCTTCTCTTTTTCATTCTGAAGGACTTCAATAATGATAGTCATTACAGTATTATCACATTTCTTTGAATCTTTGAACAGCTTTTTTTTTTTTTTTTTTTTTTTTTTTTTTTTTTTTTTTTTTTGTAGGATTCTATTTTTTAATCCACTCTGCTATTTGCTTCCATTTTATGGGAGAGTTCATCCCATTCATATTCACAGTCATGATTACTGAATCTGTATTTTCTATCCCTGTATATATTATTGTTCTCTTTTTCCATTATATTACTTAGTCATGTTTTTTTGTACCCATCCTACCCACTATTTTATAATCTATTACCCCTCCCTATTTATCATAACAGTGGTTTTTTTAAACCCACTCCATCTACTTCCCTTATCTTCTATTACCCCTTCCCCTTTTTTCTTACCTTTCTGCCCTCCCTTCTATCCTGTTCCTACCTTTTCTTCCCTCTTTCTCCTCATACTTCTTTATAGGATTAGATAAATTTCTATACCCAATTGAGTGATTAAGATATTCCCTCTTTGAGTCAAAACTGAGAGCTTCAGACAATGCTCATCCCCTTCTGATTGTAAGAGGTCTTTTGCACCTTTTCATGTAAACTGATTGTCCCATTATACTTCCCCTTTCCTCTTTTTCCAGTACAGATCTTTTTCTACCCCTTAATGTCTTTTTCTTTGATGTCATCACATCACATCACAACGACACCCTCAGTTCATGGGATGTCCCCTTCTATTTGCCCCAGTGACAGATATAGTTCTCAAGAGTTACAAATATTGTTTTCTCATCTAGGGATATAAACTGTTTAACCTTTAAATAATATATACATATTTCCCCTGTTTGTCTTTTTATGCTTCTCTTGAGTCCTGTGTTTGTAGATTAAATTTTTTGTTTAGTTCTACGAATATAAACATATTTTCTATTCTATAGTTATAGAACTTCAAGATAGTTCTATAGAATAGACATGATTGCCATCATTATCACCTCCCTTGGAAGATGATGCTGAGTCTTACTGGGTAGTTAATTATTGGCTGTAACCCTAGGTCCTTTGCTTTCCAGAATATGGTATTCTAGTCCCTCTGGTTTTTTATTATAGAAGCTGCCCAGCCCTGGATAATCCTGACTGTTTCTCCTTGATATTTGAATTGTTTTTGTCCAGCAGCTTGCAGTATTTTTTCCCTTGAGATTGCAGGTCTAAAGTGTCGCAATAATGTTCCTTGTGGGATCTCTTTCTGAAGATGACTGATGGGTTCTTTCAATGAGTATTTCCCCCTTTGTTTCTAGAATATTGGGGAAGTTTTTCTTAATGATCTTTTAAAGAATGCTATCTAAGCTGTTTTAGTGGTCATGGTCTTCAGGAAAGCCAATAATTTTTAAATTGTCCCTTCTGGATCTATTTTCCAGGTTGGCTATTTTTCCAATGAGTTATTTCACATTTTCTTCCATTTTTCCATTTTTTTTTTTTTAGTTTGTTTGACTGATTCTTGCTGTCTCACAGAGTCATTAACTTCCATTTTGCTTTGTTCTAGTGTTTAATGTGTGATTTTCTTTAGTTAGCTTTTATATATCTTTTTCCATTCGGTTAATTATATATTTTAAGGATAATTTTTTTTCCTTCCTTTTCCAAGCTGTTATCCCTGTCATGCATACCTTTCATTTCCTTTCTCATTTTTTCTTCCACCTCTCTTGTTTGCGTTTTAAAGTTTTTGTTTTGTTTTGTTTTGTTTTGTTTTTGTTGTTGTTGTTGTTGTTGTTTTTGGTAAGCACTTTGGTTTATACTTCAAACCAATTCATTTCATTCTTTGAAATTTTTTCTGTAGACATTTTGTCCTCATCTGAGTTTGTGTTTTGGTCTGCCCTGTCACCATAGTAGCTTTCTGTGATCAAAGTGGTTTTCTGTTTCTTGCTCATTTTCTTTTCTTTTGGTATTTACTCTTCTTTTTTTTTTTTTTTTTTTTTTTTTTTTTTTTTTTTTTTTTTTTTTTTACTTTTATGGTTGAGCTCTGCTCCTGGAGTAAAGGAAGCACTGTCCCAAACTTCTTGTGCAGCTGAATCTTGGCTCTGAGCACAGGAGCCTCTTTTGTTTGCAGGGGGGTAGCTTTGCCTGCTTTTTTCAGGAAACAGCTGGGTTTCCCAGAGTCTGCCTTCTGATCTGAAACTGGAAACTGCCCCATTGATTGGCTTCTCTACTGAGCCAGGACTGAGGGTCTTATTTACTGATTTGCTGTGATTAAGGCCCTCTCACTGGCTTTCCCAGAGTCTATCTGAGCTGAGTTGAACACCTTTTTGCCCCAGTGAGACTGACCTTTCTTGAAGTTTTCCCAGTTTATCTTGAGCTGGAGAGTGGTTTCATTCTATCAGACACAGTTCAGAGGCTTAGGTTCATTTGATTTTTGAGAGAAATGGGTACAGCTGGAACAGCTTCCTGACTTTACTCTGCCATTTTGGCTCCACCAGCCTTAATATCTTTTAAAAACATTTAGCATATTATGAAGTCCCCAATTTCTAAGGGCTCAATTGTCAGTTATCCACCAGAAGAGTCATCTTAAGAGTGCATTGTCATTGAGAACTCTTTTTCCAAGATCCTAAGTTTTGAAATGTACAATTCTGATCACTCTCATGTATTCTCATTTTTCCATTCTCTGAATTCTATCACAATTGTCTTTGTTCTCATGCTACCCTTTGAATCTTTAATTTTGTTTTCACCTTTCTCTGTACCTATTAACTCCTTTAGAGTCCCTACTCAATGTAGGGAATGTTCAATGTAGAGAAAATTCAATAATAATTTCTCTTCTTCTTTCCTTGTCTCAAGACTTATTTTGATCTTCAACTTACCTTCAACTGAGAGAATTCCTTTTAAATAATTCATTTTATTTTGATACTGAATTTGACATGCACCACCATTCTAATAACTTCCATGTACATACTAAAACAGAAAAACATGAATTTAAATTAAACCATGACTCTAAAATGTACAGATTACTTTTCTTTTGAAATATATAATAAATGCAATACATGATTTTTAAAGCTATTTGCTTGTTTCTAATTGTTTTCTAGCCTTCTTGCTATAATCTTCTGTGCATAACAAAAATGCATTAATGATTGTCTTTTTCTTTTTTGATTACCAAGTCTGCAGCCTTCTTCTTCCTTGTACCCCACCTCCATTGAAGAAAATACCCTTATAATAAATTTGTGTAATCAAGAAAAACACATTACTCTATTGTCTGTATCTGGTACTGTCTGATTTATTTTGTATCTTGAATCTATCACCTCTCTATTAGGAGGAATGGCATGCTTCATCATGGTCTGGGTAAACTCCTATTTGTTTTCTCTTATTTACCTCTGGAGGAGATAATAGCTGGCTCAATCCATATAAGTTTATGCTATATTCTTAATGGGTCTTTCATTGTTGCATAGCAATCATTTTAAATTAATTTCCTATTAATCTGTATAACATCACACACAATATCTGTATCCAACCCATTTGTCCTCTGAGGCACAAACATCATATTGTTCTCTTACTCTTTCAATAAATGTCCTTCCCCTTACTTTACCCAAAAGGTTATGACAATTTGATGTGAACTCCTTCAGCTTTCCCCTTCTACTCATTTACCTCTTTCAAAAAACTTCCTCATCAGTCTCAAAGCAAATTTCTTCACCTGAGACCTCAGTATCATTAATCAACAAGCATTTCCTCTAAGTCCTTGATCCATTAATTATCTCCTTACTTATGTATTATATATCAAAATATCTCCTCTTTTCCTGGATTCTTTTCCTTACCATTCAAATATGCTCAAATTTCTTCAATCTCTTCCCTAAAAAAGAAAAAAAAATACTACACACACACACACACACACACAGTGTGTGTGTGTGTGTGTGTGTGTGTGTGTGTATTTGCTGAGTCATTGGGTTTAAGTGACTTGCCCAGAGTCACACAGCTAGGAAGTGTTAATTGTCTGAGACTAAATTTGAACTCAGGTCCTCCTGACTTCAGGGCTGGTGCGACCTAGCTGCCCCGAAAAAATACTCTTTCTTAACCCTGCTGTTATGTTATCTATTATCTTATTTATCAAAGCAAGGTCTATAATTAAGGGCTCCCACTTTTCTTATCAGCCATTCTTCAAAAATTTTAAAACAATTGTGGCTTATGCACCAACATTTCTTTGAAAAGGATGAAAAAAGGTAAGTGAATTCTATGAACATAGAACTTAGCAAAATTTTGTTGTAATAATTTCCTGGACACTTATACCTCTGAGCCTATTTCATGTTACTCTCACTCAGTTTTCCTCTTAACTATCTTGATTGAGAATGGACACAAGAGAGAAGAGCAAACAATACATTATACATTATACATTATTATATATTATACAATATTGTATGGGAGATCACATAAATGAAGGAAGCTCTTGGAGCTAGGAGGAATTTCTCCGGAACATCAACAGGGCTCTGAGGCAGAACACTCTGGAAGAAAAGACTACTTGCCACAGACTGGAGATTGAGAAGCTACGATTCAGAGCTGGCTGGAGGCTGAAGAAAGCAGAGGCAGAAGCCAAGGACAAAGCAGCAAGATCTCTTGGAGCCAGGCACAGAGATAGGTCTCAACTAACCGGGCTAAATTGTAAGGAGAAATAAACGTTTGCATTTTTAGCAGCTGGCTGCGATTTTGGATTAATTATTGATTGTAACTGAGACTAAGGCTGCCTCCAAGAAAACCATCACACTACCTATATCAATGATATTCTTGATCAAAATAGGAGGAAGAGGAGGAGTAGAAAGAGGAGAAGGAGGAGGTAGAATAGAAGTGAGTGAACACCAATATCACAGTGAATCAATAGTATGAAATGGCAGTTAAGTGAATGATGTCCTTGCCATAACACAGATACCATCTATAAGAGTCACAGAACCATCTCCAAAAGCATGAAGAATTAGAGAGAATATCTGTATTGATGAAATCACAACTCTTTCTGAAGTATTGTAGTACAATTCAGTCATATTTTACTAGAATTTGATCTCATGTTATCATCAACATACATTTATTGAGCATGGACTGTATGTCATTCTTCCATGTCCTACATATGTTTAAAGGAGAAAACAGGAACTCAAAATCAATCAATAACTATTTATTCAGGACTTAACTATGCGTTAAATACTGCTAAGTGCTAAGAATATACAGAAAAGACTGCACTCAGGGAGCTCAGTTCATTGGGGAGGATGATATGTAAACAATCATGTACCAAAAAAAAAAAAAAATATATATATATATATAAAACTGGAAATAATGAACAGAGATAAGGTATTAAAACTAAGGAGTATAGTGATAGGACTTTTGTAAAGGGTGTAATTATATCAATCTATTGTTTCAAGAAAAATGCTTTTCCTCTTATACTTCCTCCATAATGCCTCTAGTATCTCAGAAAATTCCTATTCCTTTTTTCCTTTTAAAAATTACAACTATTTATTTACAAAGCATATGCATGGGTAATTTTTCCAACACTGACCCTTGCAAAACCTTTTGTTCCAAATTTTCCTCTCTTTACCCCATTCCCTGCCCTAGCTGGCAGGTAGTCCAATACATGTTAAATATGTTGAAATGCATGTTAGAGCCAATATACGTATACATATTTATACAATTATCTTGTTGCACAAGAAAAATCAGATCAAGAGGGAAGAAAAAGAAAAACTGAGAAAGAAAACATAATGCAAGTAAATAACAACAGAAAGAGTAAGAATGCTATGTTGTGTTTCACACTCAGTTCCCACAGTCCTCTTTTTGGGTGTAAATGGTTCTCTTTGTCACTGAGCAAGTAGAACTGGTTTGAATCATCTAATTTTTGAAGAGAGACCTGTCCATCAGAATTGATCATCATATAGTTTTGTTGTTGCTGGGTATAATGGTTCTGCTCCTGGTTCTGCTCAAAAAATTTCTATTCCTAATGAGGCATACTTCCTTTGTCCTTGGGCATTATGATTTGACTCTTGAACCCTTGACACATTGGCTAAAGATATATTGCCCTAGCTACCTTACATGACCTTCTGGGGTTTATATTTTTCCAGTATTCTAATATATGTTTTGGACATAATTATTTTGTAAACATAGCAAACAGATGCCCTCTCCTTTCAAATCATATTCCATTAATTGACATAACTACAAATTAAATATTGTATTACTGATTAAATATAAGAAACAGAGGGATTCTCCTTTTTTCTTACATATCTGCACATGATATTAATTTTATTAATAACTCAAATAATTTCATTTTTTGATTGATATTTCTGATATAAGCAGTTTGCCCTAAATTAAGATAAACCAAAAAAAAAAAAAAAACTTACACTGGATTTCCACTGATCTTTACACTGGAAAATCAACTGTAGGAAACTGTCATGAATTCATAAACTAGAAAAGCAGCAGTTGTATTACCAAATGTCCCAGACAAAGGAAATGCTGTACCCTACATTCAACCACTAAGGAAGACAGGAATCCCTTCTTTATCTAGAATAGAAAGTTTTATGAGTCAATGATAAACAACATAATATCTCATTTCCAGCAAGTAGGATTGGAGTCTTGTAATTATAACCTTAAATAAGTAATGTTTCTGCATGTTAGCTATCTATAACACTTTAGTAAAAGTGAATTCTCTTATGGAAAAGTCACCCAGGGTCAGTTAATTTATTTGTGTTTTCAACAATAACAGTGGATTATATTGTCAACTCAGGTTTACCACTGACCATCCTCTCATCTTTCTCCCCTCTCCCAAGCCCTTGCTTTTACACTTACTTTTCATTTGTCTAAATGCAACTTTTTCTCTTTCCTGTTCCTGAATTCTATTTGCTTCTAATTATTTCTTCAAAGACAAAGTACAAATTATGCTATATTTTTTAGGTGCAGGTCTTATTCTTTATTTGATGTCTTTACAAAGTTAATAATATTCTTCCTGTTTCATTCTGGTTATTGAAAATAATGATTAATTACCTAAGTCCTGAGCTAAACAAACACCTTATTCTACTGGCTATTATTGAGTCATCCTTTTTACTAGACAATAGTCCTAAGGAGTAAGAAGAGAATGTAGCAGGTATGTGTCCTGCCACTGCCATAGTCAAGACAGCCAGCAAACTCTTTTCCCCCCCACTCATTTCTACAGAGATTGAAGTCTTCCTATTGTCCATTCTACCATTTCTAAATCTTTGGTTTGAAATGACTAGAAGAACTTTTAAAATCCACAGTTCAAAGGTAACAGAAATTCAAAATAGATCTCTTGAATGAATCTGACTGAATGAACCAAATTCCCAGAAACATAAATTTTACATAGGAAGGAAAGCATTCAGATTTAAAGATTGTGGTCCATTTTCTCTTGCAAGCTAATTGATATGTCCCATACTTTGCTTTGACAGTTTACCATTACTGGTGCCTATTTAAATATTCTATTTATCACCCAATTGAAATGGAATTTGTTAATAGCTGTTGCTCCTTGATGTCAGTTGTCCCCACAATTGGGTATTATACCAAAATTTTATAACTTAACAGCTCTGAAGACAAATCCTTGGATTAGACCTTTTTGAATTCGCGCTTTATAGTTATGAACTTACCCACAATCATTTCATCATGATACTATTTGGAATTAAAATACAATTTTGTTAAATGCAAGAAACATTGCATCCATTTGTTTTTTTTAACAGAATAATACAAATATGATTAACAGTAACCCAACTTAACATTAATTTCAAGTAGTTATTGTTTTTTTTTTCTTGGCACTTTATAGGGTGTGAAAGGCAGAAGGAAACCTAGAAATAATCTAGTCTAATTTTGCATGTCATGAAACTGAGGCTAAGTGAAGTGAAGGCTAAGATATCAGAGATAGGTTTTGAATTAGATTTTAGATTTTCCTAAATTCAAATTAAAAAATCTGACCCCTAATTTACATTGCTTTTTTTCAATTCAACATCTATGCATGCTTCAATGAGAGGGGTATACAGAATTCTAACTCTTAGGAAACAAGAAAATGAATCATCAATATAGATTGTTTTCAATATATTGTAGCTAAAATTCATTTATCAAAGCATTTATTTAAAAAGAAAAAATAGCTTTTATGTACAAGACACTAACCTAAGAATTAGAGAAGAAAAGACAACATGCAAAACAATTCCTGTTTTCAAGGGATCTTACATATGATTGGAATCAGAAAGGATTTGGGATACAACATATAAACATTTAAATAAATATAATCTACTTTCTTTTTTTTTTTTTTAATCTACTTTCCGTAAGGAGAGAACACTAACAGGCTAGGGGAATAAAAAAAGGCTTCCTTTAGGTGTTTTCACCTGGCCTGAATCTTAAAGTTCTAAGAATTCTAAGAAGCATCAGAAAAGATCCAAAGAAAGATACAAGGACAGAGGTTTGGCCTCTGAAGTTTAAACACCTTAGGCTAGTTCTGCTGAACAGCAAGCAGAGAGCTCTGGGGGTAGCTGGGTTGGGTGGTAGACTCTGTCTCAGAGACAGGAACTTTCAACTCTCAGACAATGTGGGCAGTCCAGGATTTGAACTGGGGAAGATTGAGGGGGAATTTTGTTGATAAGTAATACCAGGCACAGCTGTATTGCTAGACATGACCCTAGGCAAGAAGGAATCAGCACATATCCCATGAGTGCCAATGTAGTGTGACAGGAACACTGCTGGCTTTGGGCAGTCACAGGAGGGTGGAGTTCTTGGTTTTAGATACTTGGCCAAAGGGAAGAACCAAAAGGACTGAGACTAGAGGCACTATCCTACAGACTCCCAACCCAGAACTGCAAGTGATTACGCTAACAAGCTTTAAACAACAACAACAAATAGGAAAAGGAGAAAGAATCCAAATATAGAAAGTTACTATGGAAATAAGGAAAAACAGGATTCATCTTCAGAGGAAGATACTGAAATAAAATAAAAAGTCTCTTCTACTACAAAGAGTAACATTAAATGGTCACCTGCCCCAAAAGAACTCATAGAAGAACTCAGAAAAGACTTTAAAATCAAATGAGAGAGCAAGGAAAAACTAACGAAAAAATAAAAAATACAAGAAAAAAAAGATTTTGAAAAGAAAATTAACCAACTAGAAAAGGAGATCCAGAGTATTAAGGAAAAAAATGAATTTTTTAAAACTAGAATTGGACAAGGAAAAGTCCACAAAGTTATGAGACCAAAACAAATAAAACAAATTATAAAGAATGAAAAAAACAATAGAAGAGACCATAAGACATCTTATTAAAAAAAATGAGAGAACAGACTAAGAAAGATAACATAAGAATTACTTAAGTACCTGAAAGCTATGATGAAAAAAGAACCTTGATATAATGATACAAAAAACAATTTAAAAAAATGTTCTGAAGTGTTAAATTAAGTAAAGAAAGTTGAAATAGAAAAAATCCACAAAAAGAAGAAAAAATCCACCAATCACCACTTGAAAGAGATCCTATGAGGAAAATCTATGGGAACATCATAGACAAATTCTGAAATCCCCAGATCAAGGAGAAAATATTACAAACAAGAAGAGACAAACAATTCAAATATGCAGATATACAGTTACAATCACACAAGGCTTAGCAACTACTACATTAAAAGACTGCAGGTCTTGGAACAGTATATATTGAAGAGTAAAAGAACTAGGATTGTAACCAGAAATATTATACCCAGCAACTTAAATATAATTTTGAATTGAAAAAAAATGTATACTCAACAAATTGCCAGACTCTTCAGGATTTTGCTGCAAAAAAGCTCTGGATTTAGCAGAAAACTTGACATGTAAGACAAATCTCAATGAGTAATTTCATGGAACTCAAAAAGGACAAAACTGTTCATCTTTTATATGTGGAAATCTTAATTATATGTCTAAGATTGTTATTAGAAATTGGATAGTTTGAAAGAAAAATTGAGAGAGAGCTAAGTATAATGTGACTCTAGAAAGCAAAATCATGTAGGAAAAGCTAAAAAGAGTAATCATGTTCAAGAATGAGGTATGAGAACAAGAATTGATACAGAGGAATTATATAGGGAGGAGGGCTGATAGTTCTGAAATCTTAATCATATCAGGAATGGGTTAAAGGAACAAAATGTTTACATATACATATATACACATATACATACATACATATAAAAATCTTTTAAATTGATAAAGAAATAAGAGGGGGAGGGAATAGAATAAAGGAAGGTAAAGAAGAATGTGTAGATTAATGGGAATGGGATAAACTGGGAGGGAAAGGATTGGAGGGGAGGATAAGGGAGGGATCCTGGATGGGGGAGGGGATAGGTTAATAGGTTAGGTAATAGCAAGGCAAAATAGTGGAGAAATAAAGCAGAGGAATCAGTAGGGATAGGAAATAAGATGTGCACACAAACATAATAACAATAATTAGGAAAAAAAAAAATTTTTTAAAGAAACCAGGGCTAGTAATCATCAATTTCAGACAAAGTTACAGTTAAAATAGATTTAGTAACAAACAAATAAACACAAAAAACCCTAGGGAAACCACTCAATACGACAGCCATATTAGTCAATATTGTTATATACTATTTAAAATAACTAGGTATTATAAGGTTGGAATATTGCTATGGTACAGGAAAAGCTGAATTGGTTGTTTTTAGAAAAAAATATGGAAAGACTTCAACTTATGAAAGATGATGTTATCCACCTTCAGAGAAACAGAGAGCACAAACAAGTGTGGTATGAACTTGTATAGATGTATATGGATGTATATATATATATATATATATATATATATATATATATATGATTAGAGATATCTATGTGTATGGTATGCATATATGTGTATACATAGTATGTAACTATAGCTATCTATCTATTTAGATAGATATTCATACTTAATTGTGGCCTTCTTGAGGTGGGGGAGAAGAAAGAAGAAAAAAAATAAAGTAAAAAGTACACAGCAGAGAATAAAAGAAAACCCATAAAAAAAAAGCAAAGAAAAGATGGACAGCTCTGAACACAGTGTGTAGTATTTATTTTATAGGCTTTCTTGAAATGAAAAATTTGTTGTCTAATGTTTTGAATCTTCTCTTATATTCTGCTTTGCACGTCTATGCTTTTTTTTTCTTTTTCTATTTTATTTGTTTTTCTATTTTAAAATAGATTAAAGAAAATAAATCTAAGAGGTAGGAAAAAATTCTAGGTATGTAAGTACTTCAGAATATAAAGAAAAGCATACAAGTATTTCAGATATATAAAGAAAAGCACAAACTTTCAGTACCAAGATGACAGAGTGAGAAACAAACCCTCTGAAACCCCTACATATTCCCTTCCAAAAAACTAGAAAACCATGTCAGAATTCATCTGGGAGCAGGGAAGGAGTTTACTGGAATGATAGGAAAGATCCATGTCACTGGGGTTAGAGGAAGTGAGGTTCAAAGGCAGCAGCAGCAGTAGCAGCAGCCAGTTTTATGGCAGGGACCTGCATCAAGGCTCCAAGCCTGGGACAATTCACAGGAAGTCCCTAACCTTCTGCAAATCAAAACTGCCTAGGCAAGTAAGCAGTCTGTGCAGTCACCTCAAAGCCTCTCACTTCCAGCAAAAGCTACCAATGAAATCTTGTGTCCTAGCTGATTAGTAATGAAGGTCTGTGCTTCAGCTGGCCAATAGGGGGACCCTTCTCCTGGGAATCATGAGCAGAGACATTCTGTTTCTATAGCATTAGGACCGGACCCCTGGAGTAGGCCAGAAATTATACTCCACATCCAGGAAGGCCAACAAGGATGCCCCAATCTTTAGTACAAGTCAGAAGGGAATACAGAAGTTAAGTCCTAAAGCCCAGTGAAAACCAGAAGTAAGACCTAGAGCCCCAGCCCAAAAAAACCCTGAATAATGCAGGACCAGAGCTTCTTTCTCATATGAAAATACCAAGTTACCCCCACCCAAAAAAAAAAAAAAGAGGCAGAAAAAATGAGCAAAAAATCCCCCCAAAACAAAAAAGAACTTGACTATAGAAAGTTACAATGGTGATAGAAAGGATCAAGGCATAAAGCAAGAAGAGGGCAATAGTATCACAATGGCTACATATGAAGCTTCAGGCACAAAAAGAATGCCTGGAAGAGCTTAAAAAAGAATTTAAACAAACAAACAAACTAGAGAAATTGAAGAAAATTGGGAAAAGGAAATTAGAATAATACAAGAAAATCATGAAAAGAAAAATGAAAAGATATACAAAATTTTACTGATGAAAAAAACTCCTTAAAAATAGAATTGGTCAAATGGAAAACAAAGTACAAAAGTTCACTGAAGAAATTAATTCCTTGACTTTGCTATTCTCAGTAATACAAAGACCCAAGACTACTCTGGACTAATGATGAAAAAATGTTATCTATCTATCTATCTATATAAAATATATCTAATGGGGGTCAAGAACCAGATTTCCACTTAGTTTTGACAAACCATGAGTGGTTCCTATGTCCATTAAGAGAAGGAAGAACCGATTCCTCCAAAGAACAAGACCCTTCCTCGCCCACTTCTCCTCCCACTAGAGCCACACTCAGGAATGACAAAGCCCAGGCCAGGCTCACCAGATGGGAAGGAGGGGATAGCACGAGTTCCCTCCTTAGCTCAGAAAGCCAACTTCTTCATCAAGAGGTATACTCAAGAGTCCACTTCAGAGCCATGCAAGTTGTTGGTATCTCCCTGGAGTCTCATGAGCAGGCCCCCAAACAACATGTATGCGGAGAGGCAAACCAGGGAAAGAACTGATTATGTCTGAACACAGATTGAAGCACACTTTAAAAATTTTTTTATCCTTCTTGACTTTTTTTGAGGGGGAGGGGAGTGGGTGGTAGAGATCTATGTTTTCTTTTGGAACATTACTGTTATGTAAATGTTTTGTATGACCTCACATGTGCCTTCTCAATGCAGAGAGGGATGTTGGAGAGGATGAAAGGAGAAAATTTAGAACTCAAAGTTTAAAAACAAATGTAAAAAAATTGTTTTACATATAACTGGGGGGGAATGGAAAAAATGAGAAAAATGAATGGAGATAGAGAGGAATAAGCCTTTTCTCTCACCAATATGTGGCACCTACACAAAAACTGACCATGTATTAGGATAGAACAACCTCATAAGCAAATATGTAAAAGCAGAAATAATAAACATGATTTTTAGATCATAATACAATAAAATTATATTAAAGACATTTCTATATATTACCAACAAAGAACAACAACATGAGGAAGAAAGAAAAATCTCATTTACAATAACTGTATTCAATATAAAATATTTGGGTGTCTATCATTCAAGACACACCTGAGAACCTATATGAACACAACTATAAACTATTTTCCACACAAATAAAGTCAGATATAAACAATTGGAAAAATATCCATTGCTCATGGGTAGGCCAAGCAAATATAACAAGAATGATTTCTACAAAGAAAAAAAAAATCTGTTTATTCAGTGTCTCACATATGAAACTATCAAAATTTTATTTTATAGAGCTAAGAAATTTATAACAAGATTCATCTGGAAGAACAAAAGGTCAAGGATATCAAGGGAATCAAAGAAAAAAAAACGTGATTGAAGGTGGGTTAACCATGTCACATCTCAAAACTGTTTTATAAAATAGTAATTATCAAAACAATTCGGTACTAGCTAAAAAATAGGTGAGTGAATCAGTGGACTAGGTTAGGAAATGACCATCATAAATGACCATAGTAATCTAGTATATGAAAAGATTCAAGCTTTTGGAAGAAAACTCATTAGCTAACAAAAACTGCTGGGAAAATTAGAAAACAATATGACAGAAATTAGGTATAGACTGCCACTGCATACCAAAATAAGATCAAAATGGGTACATGATTTACACATAAAGGGTGATACCATAAGCAAATTAAGAAATCTTGAAAAAGTTTTTCAGTCACATTTATGGATAAGGGAAGACTCTAGACCAAACAATATATAGAGCGCATTAAACAATGTAAAATAGATAATTTTAATTACATAAAATTAAAATGTTTTTGCATGATACACAGAAACTAATGCACCCAAAATTATAAGAAAAGCAGACAATTTTTTGATAAAAATATTTCTGATAAAAGCTTCACTTTTCAAATTTATAGAGAACTGAGTCAAATTTATAAAAATACAAGTCCTTCCCCAATTGATAAATCAAAAATTATGAACAGGCAGTTTTCAAATGAAGAATTAAAAGCTATCTCTAGACATATTAAAAAAAATAAGAAAAAACTAGCTATTGATCAGAGAAATGAAAATTTAAAAAATGTTGAGGTGCACCTTATACCCATCAGATTGGCCAATATGATCAAAAAGGAAAATGTTGGATATTGGAAGGGATGTGGGAAAACTGGGACACTAATGCAGTGTGCAGTGGAGTTTTGAATTGCTCCAACCATTATAGAGAGTAATTTTAAACTATACCTAAAGGCTATAAAATTGTGCATACCCTTTGAGTCAGCAATACCATTGCTAGCTCTATATCAAAAAGACATTCCCCCCAAAAGGGAAAAGGATCTATTTGTACAAAAATATTTATAGCAGATCTTTTTATGGTGACTAAAGATTAGAAACTGAAAGGATGCCACCAATTTATAATAGAATATTATTGTGCTATAAGAAATGGCAAGTAAGATGGTTTCAGAAAAACCTGGAAAGATTTACATGACCCGATGCATTGTTAAGTGAATAGAATCAGGAAAACATTCTATACAGTAATAGCAATAATATTTCATGAAGAATTGTCAATGACTTATCTATTCTCAGCAATACAATGATCTAAGACAATCACAAAGAGTTAAAGAGAAAACATATCTGCCACTCTTGATTGAATATAGATTGAAGCATGCTATTTCTTACTTACTTTCTTTCATTTTTTTTTAATTAAAGTCTTCTTGTACAAAATAAGTGCATTTACATAATTGTACATGTATAACCTATATCTGATTAATATCTTAGGGAGGGAGAGAGGATAGAATATGGAACTCAAAACTTCACATAAAAAATATTAAAAATTGGAAGAAAAAAGTACCCATAAAATTTCTTCTCCATTTCAAGAAGTAGAAGAAGAAAAAGAAGGAGAAGAGGAAGAAGAAAAAAGAAGAAGAAGAAGAAGAGGAAGAGGAAGAAGAAAAAAGAAGAAGAAGAGGAAGAAGAAGAAAGAAAAGGAGAAGAGGAAGAGGAAGAAGAAGGAAAAGAATAAGAAGGAAAAGAAAAAGGAGAAGGAGAAGGAGTAAGAGGAGGAAGAAGAAAAGGAGAAAGAGGAAGAGGAGGAAGAGAATGAGAAAGAGGAAAAGAAGAAGAAAAGAGGAGAAGGAAAGGAGGAAGGAGAAGAAAAGAAAGATACAGAACTTTAATAACATATAACACTGGAATATAGAGATATAGATGTAGATTAAGTAACAATGTTTTTCATCAAGAAATGAAATTAAAAGGAAGTTATCTGGCTATTTCTTAGTTGGCTCCAATTAGAATGGAACTGTCTACTTACATCATCATCAGATAATGTGTAATTTCAACTTCACCATATAGAAATTGTCTAGAGATAAATTTTGAAAGATTCTAAATTTTTTTAATGTAACCTCAATTTCAATCATCAGCCACCTCCTCAGTTTTCTAGTAATCTTCTCCCAATAATAATTAGTAGAATTTCTTTTATGATTCTTAAATGGAGTATTAGTTAACAAACACTAGACATTTAAATTCAGATAAGTTATTTTTAGAGTATAATGTTCCATGAAAAAAATACACCAAGGAATTTTTTTTTTAAATCATTTTATCTTAAAGAATATGACTACTTCCCACTACAACTGTTGCCATTTTAATAGTCATTGGTAATTCATTTCATGTCCTCATTTCTTGTGTATACTCTATTAGGTCCTACGTTTGTTATGCAAAAAACCACTGATACTGAATACTGATACTCTGAAGCTTCTGTCATGTAAAATATATTTTTCATTTCACATTTTTCATCTTTTTGCAGATTGCATGTTAGAAATATCTTTTCTACTTTGTGTGACTGTGTGACTACCTTATTTCTTTTTCCTGTCATGTAATTTAGACTAGTCTTTAATTTTAATTCATTACTATATATCTTAATTGCATTATTTTCTGCAACTTGCTCTATTTTTCTTTCATTATTAAAGTCAGTAAGGTGTTTGGAGTAATATATATGATGCACATAGAGAAAGAGGGGACATTTTATGTTATTAAATGCCTTGCAACACTTAATTTTGTTGATGTGTGATGTTACAAAAAGCCTTCTTTGATGGTCCAGAATGCAAACCACAAAATAATTTGTTTCCTAATTCAGATCAATTTTCCATTGATTATTTTGTCTTTCATTGATGGCTATATGTTAGAAAGAGTAGTGACTAGAACCATATTATATTACAGCCTAGAAGGTTTGATTGCCACTTTTTCCATCAGACTATCACCATTTTTTATTACTAATCTCTGTACATGACACATATTAATAATGAATTCTTATGCCCTTGAACATGCAAAGTAAAGTATGCACATTTTTCCCCACTGACATTCCTTGATTAACAAAACAATATGAAGAATAAATTAAAAGAAAGAAGTATTTGCTAAGAAATATGAGGAAATTTCCTCAAAGGGGGAAAAGAAAGGGATCATAGGTATACAGAAGTCATACTTACTATGAGGTACAGACTACTGAAAGCAATAAAATGACCCAAAGGAGGTGTTGGACTTTAAGTTGTAATGAAAACATAAGAAAGTTGCACTCAAATGAAAAAAGAAAGCTTCTAATTTTTCATTGTCAAATGTAGGCTGCTAAGCAGATATGTAGCTAGTAATTTTCATGTCTAGGACAAGCTCTCAGAATTGTAGCCATCTTTTGTCTTATTCATAGTTCTTCATTTCTTACTCAGACATTCTTTTATTCTATTTTCAGCTCATATGTTCTCTTGAGTCAGGCTAGGAGGGCAGGTTGTACTTTTGTTTACTTACCTAATTCAAATGAGGATTGTTGAAGAGGGAAGCTGGTGTATATATAATGTCAAGTAACATTTTGGAAGTTGAAAGGCTTGCATTGTATCCTTCTTTATGTTACAATATTAGATACTTTCCCCTATTTTCCCTACCCCAATTGCATACTATATCTGCTAAGTATATTTGTAAAACTATCACAATCCTTGCTTCTTGGAGTTTTAGATAGAAATCTACTATTTGTAATGTTATAACAATGGATTTTTGTGGCAGGACCAATATTTAGGATTCTAAGGATCATTGATTTTACGTATATTTGATGCTAAAAACTTTACTTAGTTCAATATATTTTTAAATAACACCCTATTAAGTTTCCTAGATCATTCAATTCAAACCAAACAATATATACTGAGTGCCTACTCTGTGTGAGTCACTGTCCTTAGTTGCTAAGGCAGACAAATAAAAACAACAACAACAACAACAACAACAACAACAACAACAACAACAACAACCAGTTTCTTCCTTTGAGAAACTTATATTCTAATGGGGAAAGCCAACAAATAAAAGATAGATGAAAAAAGAATGCAGAGAAAGAAGATACCTACTGAGGTATAGTAAAAAATCTAGCAGCAAACTGAAGGATGACGGGTCATAAAAAAGAGCTCACCCTTGAAAGATGGGGACAGAATGCCCCAGAGACTGAAGGAAACTCTAACATGAGAAGGGAGCTGAGTAATGGTGAAGAAATCCAAAGAGTCAGAAGCACAATGGGGAATGGAACAAGTAGGAACAAGTTTGAGACGTGGTAGTGGAGAATCTTACTTACCCTTTAGAAACTAGGCTTTCCCTAAAGCTGAAACTTGGACTAATGGTGATGATAAATAAAATCAGAGATTATATGAAATCTCTAGCTCTTGTGATCTCAGCCAAGTGGTGCTTAGCTGGCTACTATGTTAGATTTGCAATGAACTTAATTTACTTTAGTCAGTATGTATGTATGGGGGAAGGGGAGGAGAAGATTTAATAATTTATTTACTTCAATACTCCAGTGCATTTGTGACTGCCTTATGGATGGATATCCCCATTAACTATACAGATCACAATCCACTTATACCTCTGCTTTTCCTGTGTGTGTTTCCTCTGCTTTTTCCTGTGTGTCCACAGGTTCCTGTGGACCTCTGATCCATGACCTGACCTCCCATATATTCATTACAAAAAAAAAAAAATGACTGCATTTAGAGTAGATTGAAAAAGACTGCTGGAGCTATAATCAGGGTAGATCTGAGTTCCAATTTGACCTTAGACACTTATTATCTCTGTGACTCTGAGCAAACAACTTAGCCTTCATCTACTTCAGTTTTCTCCTTTATAAAGTGGGAATAATAATAGCCCCACTTCCTGGAGTTGTTATGAACTGACATGATATTTGTAAAGAGTTTAAGAAAGTGTTATAGAAATACTGCTATTGTTACTTCTGTCATTGCTGCTGCTGCTACTATAATACAACCTCTCAGTGTGAAAAAGGACCTAACTTGTTTTCTTTTTATATTCCAAACCAATGAGTATATTCAAGGAAAAATTAACTAAAAGTATCAGAATTCACACTTATATATAATAGAGTTTTGAAAATTTATGAGGCTCTGCACTTCTAGAGCTAAAAAACAAATAACTATTATAACCTATAAAAGATAAATCAAGAAAATATATGTTAACTTTTATTTATTTTTTTCCAAATTTATTTTATTTGAAGAAACAGAATAAGTAAAAAAGAAAAACAGAAAAGCAATGCAAAACAGAATGAAATAAACCAAGAGAACATTACCATGTGCCCAGGAGAACATCAGGGAGGATTCAAAATATGTAACAACAAATACCAATTTAAGAAAATATGTCTATTGGTAGAAGAAATAATATTCATGAGTGTCTATTCCTTGTCTTCTTTCCTCACCCTTTGCCTCCCTATACACCTATCCCTTACCCCTTATTTCTTTATAGATTTTGAAGGGTGCTATACCCTTCATAGTATATATGTAGTGTTGACTATTGAGCCCATTCCTGATGTGAGTAGGTTTGCAGAACTATAAGCCTTCCTCCCCTGAAATGCCTATCTATTCTTCCTCTGCAGCTCATTTATATTTTTTACTTTTATTCTGCCAATCTTTCTTTTGAGTTTATCCTATTGTTTATGTAAATCTTAAATATAAAGTATACATTTCTCATGTAGAAAAAAACATAAACAATTTGCCCATGTTTAAACAGTTTGTCCATGTTGAGTTTCTTAAAATTACTCTTTGATATGTTAAGATGATATGTTTTGATATGCTCTTATATGTTAAATTTTCTGTTAAGTTCAGGTTTGCTTGATAAGAAAGTCCTGAAAACAAGTTCTTTGAATGTCCATTTTTTTCTCATTGAAAATTATAGATGATTTTGATGGATATGTTATTTTTGGCTGCAGGCCTGGTTCTTTTGCTTGTCTGTAGATATGATTCCAAGACCTGTGGTCTTTTATTTTAGCTGCTGATAAGTCTTGTACAATTCTAATTGTAACTCCAGATTATTTGAATTGCTTTTTTCTTGTTTTTTGCAAAATTTTCTCTTTAATCTGGGGGTTTTGAAATTTGGCAATAATATTGCTATGTGTTTTTCACAAATAATCTCTTTGAGATGGTGATCAGTGGAATTTTTTTCCTATTTATACTTTCCCCTCATGTTCTATCATTCCAGGATAATTTTCTTTCTATTCTTTTTTTATTATTATTAAAGCTTTTTATTTTCAAAATATCTGATAGATAATTTTTCAACATTGATCCTTGCATAGCCTTGTGTCCCAAATTTTCCCCTCCTTTCCCCACTCCTTCCCCATAGATGGCAAGAAATCCAATATATGTTATAGATGTTAAAATATATGCTAAATCCAATATATGTAAATATATTTGTACAATTATCTTGCTGTACAAGAAAGATAAGACCAAAAAGAAAAAAAAATAATAAGAAAACAAAATGCAAATGAACAACAACAAAAAGAGTGAGAATGTTATGTTATGATCTACACTTGGTTCTTACAGTCCTCTCTCTGGGTGTAAATGGCACTCTTCATCATAAGATCATTGAAACTGGACTCAATCAACTCACTGTTAGAAAGAGTCACGTCCATCAGAATTGATTGTCGTATGATATTGTTGTTGCTGTGTACAATGATGTCTGGCTCTGCTCATTTCTCTTAGCAATAATTCATGTAAGTTTCTCCAGGCCTCTAAAATCATCCTGCTAATTGTTTCTTATAGGACAATAATATTCTATAACATTCTTATCCCATAACTTATTCAGCCATTCTCCAACTGATGGATATCCACTCAGTTTCCAGTTTCTTGCCACTACAAAAAGGTCTGCCACAAACATTTTTGTCCATGTGGGAACCTTTTCCTTCTTTAAGATCTTTTTGGGATATAGGCCCAGTAGAAACACTGCTGGACAAAGGGTATGCACAGTTTGATAATTTTTTGAGAATAGTTGTAGGAAAATTTTCTAGGATTATTTCCTGTATTATTGTTTCAAGGTTCTTTTTTTTTTTTTTTTGGTCACAACTTTGTGGCAGTCCAATAATTCATATATTTTCTCTTCTTGATCTCTTCTCCAGAGCTGTTATTTTTCTTATGGGTTGTTTCACATTCTGTTGTATTTTCTTATTCTTTATAATATGTTTTGTTATTTCTTGGTGTTTCATAGCTATATTGGCTTCCCCTTGCCCAATTCTAATTTTCAAAGAGTTACTTTCATCTGCTTTTCTAATAGGTTAACTTTTTTTTCCATAATCTTATTTTTCTTAGATGATTTTATTTTATTTTATTTTTTTTTAGTTTTTCCTCAATATAAGCACCTCTAATGGTGGGGTGGGGGAATGGTGCCTCAAACTTCCCTTTGGCTCTCTAGTCTTACCAGGAACCCCAAACCAAGAGCTTTACCCTCCTGCAAATGCCTACATCCTGTCCTGCTGGTCCTGCTTGCTTCTTGCACAGGGCCACATCTCTGCAGCACAGCTGAACTTGGAGTTCCCAATCAGCCAAGGTTTACTCTGTCTTCCCAGACTCAGATCGCAATTCCACAAACTGTATGGGGGGTGAAAGTCTCTCTGGTATCTCCTGAGGCTCCAGCCACAATCAGATAGCCCCAAGGGATCCACACCAGATGTTTCTGTGGAGCTAGCCTAAAAGTGTTGGCACTTCAGGCAGGTTAATTTCTGTCTTTCTTCATTGTATCAGGAGTATACTTGTTCTTCCCCAAGTCTGCTTGGTTTTTCGCCAGTTTATAGTCACTCTGAGGTACAAATTTGTTCTATTTGTGGAGGAAATTGGGAGAGCTTGAAATTTGCCAACCTACTCAACCATCTTTCTAGAATCCTCCCCTCTACATTGACTTTTCAAAGATCATTTGGATTAGTAGGATACTTAAGATTTATATGCTATTTCACTGTTGATAAAACATGTTCCTTACAAAAACTCTGAAGTAATAGTCTGATTATGATTATACAAAAAGGAAGTGGAGATTCTGAGAAGGTAAGTGACTTATCAAAGTCATAACAACAGTAAGACTCCAAGACTGACCTTTTGATTATAAATTCTGTACTCTTTATGTTAAACCATACTGTCTTATGACACCAACCCAATTAGAAATTTAGTTAGCAAATGCATTAAGGCTATGTGAATAATCGTAGGGCCTGTCTCCCTGGAAAATTTTATCAAGTGGTCACATGTCTAATTGAGTGTAAGATTATTTTTTTAAAACAAGGGAGAAACTATATGACTACATGAAATATTTTCCCATGATACATTTCATAATTTTTGACATGGTGATAAATGACTAAGACTGTTTCTTATTTTCCTAGCATATAACACGGCCTATACTTTCATATCTTCCTCCAAAGAATGACATTAAAATCTTCATTATTATTTTTTAAATTGTGTCATCTTTGTTGTTTATTATATAAATTTACTCATGGAGAGGTTTAGTTTTGTGTTTAGAAACTTTAGAGCAAAACAGTTTATTAGTCAGATTTCATGTTTTTTTCTTACCACAGAAATTCTTTTTGTGTTGGGAAAAAAAATAAAATAACTAAAATGTAGCCAAATAGGCCCATATTCACTCTATTAAATTGACACATATGAAATCGATTCTGAAATGCATAATTTCAAATTTATTCTTCAGCTCCTCAAGTAAGAAATATATCTCTTGTGAATTTTACTCTTTTGAGGTAAGGTAATAAGCATGGCTTTTCATTTCTTCAAGCAGTGTTGTTGTAAATGACTGGAGGCCACTGCTTTATTTTGTATAACTAGATGTGGAAACAAGTCTCCACCTCAAATAGAAAGTGAAAAATGATTTCTGAATGACCTTTCCCTCTTGCTTCCAAGCCATAGCTAGGAAAGGTAAGTCAGTTATAGAGTAGCACTTCTATCAAATTTCTTTGACTATATTGTGAAGCATGAAACCTTGGTAAGGAAGTTAAACAGTCCATCATTGTTATTAAGTGCTGGAGTCAAAAAAATCATGCCAGTGTTCAATGCAAGTAAGTATTTCTCTTATATTGTGAATTTTCTCTTATATAAAGCAGCAGTAATATCTAAGAGATAAAGTACATGTATCCCTAAGGGACAGAGCGGAGATTTGTGACGATCAGTTACAGCCAATCAGAATTTTCTTTCCAACTTAGTGGTAATATTGCAGTGTATGTGATTTCTGAAGATTGCTAGATGTTAGATTTATTTTTTAGGATTAAAATAATTGATTTTTTTCTTTTACATTTTCCTTTCTGTGTTACTTTGAAAAATCTAAGTAGATGCTACAGCTATGTATACATTATGACAAATATATAGTTAAAAATGCAAAAAATCACAAAGAAGTATTAACTACTTGAAACATCTGTGTAAAAGACCTTTTTTGATTTACTTCTAAAAAACCATATTAAACTTTGTAAAAATACAAATTGAATGCTAATGATATATCCCTTATCTAATGATAAAATAGTTTTAAAAAAATCACATAGCAAGTCTATAGAACTTTATTGAAAACAAAAATCAAATTTAATTCCCAATTTACATTTCTTTTTTGAATTTCATTTTTTTAAAAAAGATTTTTCATCATCTCATATGCAAGAAAAATGAGTAAATTTTTATTTGATAGAATTTCTTATTCTCCACAAATAAAAATAAAACTTTTTCTCTTGCATATGTTAATTTGCTTTGTTAAAATGAAATTAATATTTAAGAACTAAAGATTTAGGGATTATATGTTAAACTTTTTTTTTTAAAGATAACATATAATGTGACCTTTTATCTCATTTTAAACTCATTGTATTCTATCCAGGAATATCTAGCTTCTGAGTAAAAATATAATGTATTTACTTGTCGTCTAACAACTGAGATGAAATGAAACTGTGTTATTTCTATATTGTTGGCTATTTTGTGTCATGTTTTGTTTTATGAAAAGAGTACTGAGGTAGAAAATACTAGTTTCATTGTATTTCAAAGCTTTAATAATAATCCTAAATGACAATAATTTTTAAGTATTGCAAAACCAATTATGTCCAAGAGGCAAATCATGATATAATGCCATTTCTAAGCCATCAGTTTCTATTTTAAAATTATGGACTAATTTACCTGACTGGTATGGCTTTCCCTATGTCTCTGGATCGATGAGCTTGCCGTACCACTCACTGACAGTTTTGAGTTGCCATCTTCTTCTGGTAAGCCTATTGATAATGATACCATTAGTTAGATAGTTCTTCATTCAATAGAAAAAAAAAATAAAGCTTTCACACACATTCAAGCAGATTATAAGCTAAATTTCATTAATTAATTTATCAACAAATATATACTAAATGATATAGAATCATTGGCACTACGAGCTTTATGTATAGATTGATAAACTTGCTTTAATAAGAGTACAAGGGGGTCAGACATCAATTTAAAAAAATGTAACCGAACAAATGTACACAAATGAACATATAAATTGCAGAAGGTGTGTGGGAAGGGTGTAAGACCCCCTTTCCCAAATTAACTAATCAGAGACATCTATAGGTACAAAGAGAAAGTATTTAATCCCTGCAGGGAGAGACCCAGATGCACCTGGGAGCCATCTCAACTCCCCCTATATGCTCCTGAACTTAGCCAGTTTCGGCCTTGTACAGAATTTAAAAGCAAAAGACTCAAGCCTTCTCATTGGATAGACTAAAAGGAGGTAACCATCCTTGACCAATGGTCAATGTTGGCTGCCTCCCATAGGTCATGTGATTTCCTGCAACTTCACTAACTTCCTGTATCACAGAATTCAAAGTTTATCCCTCCAGAGATTATATGATCCCCCCAGGATCCCAGCTTTGGGAATAGGGATCTTGTGATTCAATATTGAGAAATACTTCATCCAATCAGTCCCATTCAAAGGGAAAAACAAACTTCTAGTTTGAAAAAGAGGAAAAAGAAAATAGTGCTTGGGGTAGACCAAATCTGGCCTCAGATACTTAGTTGCTATATGACTGATCAAGTCACTTAACCTCTATTTACTTCTATTTCTTCATCTGTAAAGTGGGTATAATAATAGTATCTACCTACTAGGATTGTTGTGAGGATCAAATTAAATAATAATTGTAAAATACTTAGCACAGTTTCTGGTAAAGTATAAGTACTATATAAATGTTAGCTATTATTTTCATTGCTCTTTCATGCTCATTGCCATAAAATGGTTATTTTGCTATGTACAGTAAACAGCAAGGTTAAAAAAAAAATGTTGGTTAGGCAAAGCTAAATTACACATCTTTTATTGAATAGCGCAAATGTAACTTGTTCTCATAGCAGTTACCATTACCAGTCTCTCTTGATTCCTAGACCCTTAGAGTTCCTCTAGCCACTGTCCTTTGCAGTGTCAACTAATTTTACCAACTTGCTTCCTCTGAGGCCTTCAGAGGCCTCTGGCCACGATTTCTTGAATCATAATTTAATAACCGATAGCACACTCAAGAACAGCCAACCATGTGCAAACTTAAAGGCTTTATTATACCTACTCACATAATGCCCTGACTTGTTAACTCCCTAGTGAACACTTGGTCTGAAGACCCACGTGTTCACTATCAACCTCTCTTGGCTATCTATCCACTTGGCTCGGCTACCCCAGAATAAAGAGAGTGACTTGCTGCCTGCAGTGGGCCTTATAGAGGGTTTGTGAGGTCACACACACAGCCAATCAGAAAGAGAGTGCTTTCTCCCGTTAAGAAGCTATCGTGATATGCCACCAATGGGCAGTCCTATACCCACAGAGATAACTTTCAGGCCACTCAAATCTCCTGTTGCACTGTGGCTGCCCATTTAAAGGACCCTTACAAACAAACACCCAGCAGACATTCAAAGAAGGATAATACAAAGATGAAATAGTGTTTTTGATAGGTTACAGTAGTTTAAAGCCTATCTGAAGAGTAAAGGAAAGAAAAATTTGAACATAGGAAACTTTGTTAAAGAAGCAAAAGATATCAATTTATTCATTTTGGAAATGACTTTCTTTTATTATTTCTACTCCTTCTAAACAATCAAAGCTCAAATTTTGCTAAATTAGGCCATCCTTTGTCTCAATTCTTACTCAGCCTTAGTCATTGAATGACAATAGACAAACTTGAGACCTGAGAAACACCTTATTTAGAAAGGGCAAGGTCACCCACTGAATTCCAGACCCTCTTCAGTTGTCTAGACATTTGTATTACCACTGAACTTTGATGGATATGGAGGAGAAAGGGAGGCTAGTACCTTTGTATAGCTCTGCCTCACTTAAATCCAATTCACATGCAAGTAAAGACACCACCCTTCTGATGTCATTGGTAGTCTTAGATGAATAACAATTGGGCTAATATTAATTGTCCATTTATGAGTGAAAAATGCCCAGAAAAGTCAAGGATAGTAGAAGTAAGTTAGTATATAAAAGGAATTACTTTCGAAGGTCTTAGTAAAGAAGTAGTAAAGGGTGAGGAGGCATAATGAGGTGTCATAAGTTTTTCAAGTGACCAGAGTGATGAAGAAGATTTCTTGATTAATCAAAATTTAGGAAAAAGGAATAATTGCCAAATAGAAAGCATCTGACAGAGAGGTGAACCATAAAAGGATGAAACAATTTTATTCCAGTTGAATAGTTAAGAAAAAATATATAAAATCCTCAACTTGGGTGCAGGTTATTTCCCCAAAACATAGGGACAGGACAGGAATCTAGAATGGTGCCAGAGTGACCCCTTCATGGTCAAGCACTGCTATGTGGTCAAGACAACCTCTATGAGGACTCCAGATGAAGAGCCTGCCAAACTGCACTGTTTCTGGACCAGGCAGAGTGTGGTAGAGACAGTTAATTAACCTAATGGGGCAGAAAATAGGCACCTTACTCCCTTCAGATAGGGAAGCATATGTCAAGACTATATGTAAATGTATAAAAGAGCAGGGCTGCACAGTTCAATTAGGGGACATTAGGAAATTCCTGGACATTGGTTACAAAGTTTCTTCACCCCTTATAATAAGTATGCCCAAGAAAAAAAATTTTTAAAAGTCATTTTACTATATATAATCTCATTAAACAAAGTGTGAAATCAGAACCAGAAAAGGAGGTCAGGAAATTTACAGTCAGAGCACAGACAGGTCCATCTCTTAGCAATAGATGTCCCTCTCCGGTGCCTGAGGAGGATGATTTTGAATGGCTTCCCCACCCCCCACCCCCACTTTCATTCCCATCTTATCCAGACACTGGAGCTGACAGGACTGCGGTGTCTGCTTCTCAGTGGCCCCCTTGGTGGTCTATGACTTCAGCTATAGAGTGGCAGAGGTAGGAGGCAGTAAGGAGGCTTTGATGTCCACTGAACTGGTAAATTGGCAAAAAGATGGAAAGGCAGGAACCATTTTTCCTTTAATAATAGATGACTTACATATTAACTTATGGAGTAGGGCTATATTACATCAATTAGTGATGGAAATCACTACAGAATTTTAGGAGGGGTTATTGCTGCTGCGGCTTCCACCACTCTACATCAATTAGTACAAGAACAATTAAAATTAAGACACATTGAGGAAACTAACAGCCCATGGAACTCTCCTGTATTTCTTATAAAGAAAAGACATGACAGCTGAAATAGTAAGGAAAATATTGCTCAGAATTATCCAGTTAATAGGAGAAATGGGAATTATATGAATTTAACATAGACAAGGATAGGTTAAATTGCTTAATAGCTACTCAGAAAACGTGGACCATTTTGTTAGGGTTAGGAGATGAACAGTGGCAATGAATATTTCCCACAAAAACAAAAACACAACCACTTAAAGGCCCTAATGTGTTTACTGATGCCACCAAGCAAAATAAAATAGCCATATAATCCCCACAATTGGGCATCTCCAATGTATTTAGTACACCTTATATCTCAACACAGCAGAATGAATTATATGCCATTATACAAGCATTGAAAATAGACAAACCCATCAATATCATTTCAGATAGTCACTATGCAGTTGGGATATCCAAAGAATACATTATACATATGTATTTATATCATATATAAAGGCTCAAACAGGACCTATCTTTTTATTGTTTCAGGAAGTACAAGAGGTGATTTTGATGAGAGTCCATCCTTTTTATATAAAGCACATCCACTCTCATATGGATGGACGGGGACCTATATTTGAAGGGAATAAAATAATGGATGGTCTGCTTACACATTGTATTCTTTTCTGCCCTCTAGAACAAGCAATAAAAACTCATGAATATTTGCATCTGTCTGCCAGATCTCTTCAGAGATTGTATGGGATGCTGCAAGAAGCAGCAAGCATAGTAAAAAAGATGTATATCTTGTGTACTGTATTCTCAAAGACCTGTAGCGCTGGGGATTAACCCCAAAGGTGATAGGCCAAATGATAGATGGCAAATGGATGTTACACATATGGGAAAAACATGCATTCATATTATAGTTGACACTTATTTGGGCTTTGTATCTGCATCCTCTCAATAAGGGGAAGCTGCTTCACATGTAATAAATCACCTATTTCACTGTTTTTCCTTTAAGGGTATCCCACACACCATTAAAACTGATAATTGATCCTCACATACCTCAAAAATATTAAAACAGTTCTTAAAGGAATTCTCTATACATCATATTTTTGGGATTCCTCACAACCCTACAGGACAGGCTATTATAGAAAGGACTAATCAGACCCTCAAGAGATTTATCCAAAAAACAAAAACAGGGAGATGGAGGTAGGGTCACTCAAAAAGATATAGATAATGCAGTGTACACAATAAATTACTTAAAATTTGATTCATATGATTTAAGTCCAGATATGAAATACTCTCTTGTGAACATAAAATCACTCAAAGATAAGATCCCATCTTCATTAAGAAGATCTCCTAAAAACAAGACCATGGTAATAAAAAAGGGCCCTGAAGGATGGGAGGGACCCTATAGAGTTCTAATGTGGGGGCCAGGATATGTTGTATTTCTACAGGAGAAAACCTTCAGCAGTGGATTCCCACCAAACATCTCAAAGTTTGTCCATAGAACTGAAGAGGAAAAGAAGGAAGAAAAAGGCGACTTCTAATAGGACGTGTCCCCAAGACCACTAGCAAGATGCTTTCTGTATACACAATTAGGACTGGCAACAGAGTCCAAAAGGTGGGCTATGGACCTACCATGGTCTAGGATTGTTTCATGGGGGGTGGGGTATCATGTGATACATGCTGGGGATGTAGGGGACGTCCTATTATAGCAACACCCTCATCCGCATGGGAGGGTTACAGCAGTGTGTCTACATAATGGATCATCAGATTGGCCCCACACAAACCTCCATGGGACACATTTTTTTTTTTTCATTCAAGAACTGGGCCTGCAGTTTGGCACATGGAAAAACATCTTGGGCCCTGGTTTTTGGACAAATGGCATGAGAAGTGAATAACAGTTTTATACTAAAGCCTGTTGGGGAGGGAAATATGCATTTATGTGGGGAAACTCTGTAACTTACCAAAGAAACATTAGATTTTTACTTTGTTATTTGTTGGAATTGTATACTGAAATTGAAAATCAGACTGTATTTGTGATCACTAGAGCTCATGTATCAATGCTTCCTGTAAAAAATGAGAAACAGACCTTAATCCCATTAGAAAACAAGAAAAGTATCATTGGAAATGGGAGCAGAAATAGTTATTGAAACTCCAGGCTCGATTACAATGTGAATCCAGATAAAACTTCTGAAAAAAATCAAACATTAGTTTGATAAAACCTCTTTCATGGTGGTTAAAATTAGAATCATGGATTGCTCTGTGTGTTGTTATGTTGTTACTGCTTTGTGGTTGCCTTATAACATTAAGATGCTTTTATAGATTTCTCTCCCCCATCTTTTCAGAAGTTGCAGCTCAAGAAAGGACTTTTTATCTAAAAGATAAGAAGGGGGAATTGCAAGGGTATGCGATTCTGCTAAGACGGGGTATCGAGACCACCTCAAACTTTGATGCACAATAAGTTTTCTGCCATGTTGCAGAAATATTCTTGTTGAGCAAGGAGCAATGAACCTGTTCATGGGAACAGGTGTAAGTTGAGGATCACAGCCAATGGTTACGTAAACAGGGATGCCTGAACAGGGCCTCTTGCCTGTGAGTGAGCTGCTGAATTGCTAGATTGGCTTTCCTCCTATTGGCAGGTGCCATGCATCTGCAAAGCCCACAAGTAGCTTCTCTGAATGGGGATTGGGGATTGCCTACTGTTCACGCACTGGTCATGCTTGCAAAAATGTATATCAACAAGGCTGTACAGCATAATAAACTGGAGCTCTTTTCACATTCTATGAGTCTCCTGCCTCATTCATCTCGCCTCCGAGATCAAAGGGCTCATATTCCATGAACTCTTAAAAGATGGCCATGACAGAATCTAGGCTCCTAGATTCTAGGGACTGTTTTTTTATTTGTATTTATGTTTCTAGTGCTATTAGTGTTTCTAGGAATATTATAAGTGCATAATAAATGTGTGGGCATGTATATGTATAAAATACATATGCTGACACACACCTATATAGTGTACACACATTTACATATATATCTATTATATATATATACATATATATTACATATAATATATACACATTTTATATATATCATAGATACATATATAATATACACACATATATACACATAACTATGTATATAATATACACATATAAATACTATTTGCATATATCTATTATACACACATATACACATAAATATATGTAAATATATATTACATATAAGACATATGGTACATACACATGCATATATGGTACATATACTTTTATATATATATATATATATAGAGAGAGAGAGAGAGAGAGAGAGAGAGAGAGAGAGAGAAAGAGAGAGAGAGAGAGATCACTCTACATATCTTAACACATTACAGAAATAGCAACAACTATTATTTCTGGTTCTTATGTTATATATTATAGATATATTTGTATCTCTTTCTTTTCCTAGATCACAAATTCCTTGAAGAAAAGAATCTTCTATCCATATAGTTGGTACCTTTGCCTTTTTCAAACTTCAACACTTACAGTTTTGTCCTGTTTCTGTGTTTTCAGAGATGGACTGAAATCTATAATTTAATAGATCTACATTGGGTTTGATGAATTCTCACTAAGAGAACATGGGACTAGAAACAACCAGACTTTGTTTTTAGTAAAAGCATTATATTTAATTAGTTGTATAACTTTGGAATAGTTTGGTACTTATTTTTTCCCCTAAGATAAATGGAGGAATTGATCTTTAAAGTCCATCCAATTATAAAAAATAAATGATACTATGATTTTGTATGTATGAATTGTGGGCTGATCATGTATGATCTGTCTTATACATAGAGGGTATCTAGATATGACTCACAGAGAAAAATGGATCACCATCTCTGGAATTTTGCTCGCTCCTCTCTGAACTAAGTTTTGATTTCTGCTTCACAGATGAGACTATGGCAACTGATTTCGTGGTCCTTTCTGCTTCCTTTTGGGGAGGAATCGAAAGCTCGGTTTGTGAAGAGTAGGCAAGATTCTAGAGATAACTAACCACATCTCTCCACAAGCCACATTCAGATACCTCATGTGGATACACACTGTATGGCAATAGAAAAATCCAAGGTACAAATAGAAATAAGATATGTTTTAGTATATAATAATAATAATAATAATAATAATAACAATAATAAAAGATCTCCATGTGAGAAATAAAAGTAGGAGAAGTTGGGTAAACTTTTACTATCCTGATCTTCAGGAGGAAAAAACATATACAAGAAACATTTTGTATTATTTACATTTTCTCCCTCCCTTTCTTAAATATAAAAGAAAAACCAATAAAACAATATATCAAACCCAGGTTTATAGAATTTACCAAGTTCTGAGGTACAAATGCTTACACAGACAATTTGACAATTGACTCTTGAAAGCCAGTTTGAGCTAGTTTTAGCACATCACTCCATAAGAGAAATCAAGGAGAGATACGATTTGAAGAGGATATGGGTCAATTTTGTGAAAAGAGAGAAGAATAGCAAATACATGAGAAACCTGAGTACTACATTAGGCTGCTCTGAATAGAAAAAAAGACCAGAGGAAGATTCATCACATTCCAAAGATCCTCTATGGAAGAATTGCCAAATGATACAAATAAGAATCATTCAAAATGAAATTATATGGAGTGGCTTCAAGCTGCATTAATGAAAGGGATACACCTCTATAATGAAGTTGAAAATCCATCATAATATGCTACATTTAAGTATATATCATACTCATATAGAGACATATGTAATTATAAACACATATGCACACATGTACTAGAAATGGTGTTAGTAAATTAATTGCCAAATCTCAGGCATTTAAAAATGTACCTAATCTATTAAATATTTAAGTAGCTGAATAGGTAAAATCATCTGAACTTTAAGCCAGCAAGTTTCTTTCAGCATTATTCACATTAAAAATATGAATTCTGACAAGTATTAGAATTAAAAAGAAACCTGGTTCTATTAGGTGAAGTAAAAGTATATCTGTGTTCAGTTTTTATTTATAGTGGGTGATTAATAAGTGTTTCCTGAACTGAATTCCAAATAACTTAAAACATTTATAATCATAAAATATTTTCCATTAATCTTCTCTTCTGGAATCTAATATTTCATCACATCAGAGTGTACTGTGAATTAAAGATAAGCACTATGTATTAAATAATAATATCACAAAGAATATACCACCTTTCATAGACCTTTTGCAATTATATTAAGTATAATAACCTCCCGTATTCTTTCTCTTCTCTTCATGGAAGCTCAACAATTAAAAAAATATATCCACCAAACAAAAATATTGCAGGATGTCACACTGTACAATCATTATTTGGAATGTTTTATCATCTTTGTGTCAACAGTGCTGCACAAAATTAAAAATTTCTACATGAAATTATATAGTTTGTAAATATTAACACTTTCTATATAAAAGTATGTTAATACTAATAATGCATTAATATTAAAAAATTTCTTTAATAAGGCTAAATAATCATAAGTTCTAGGAATAAGGAAACATATATAACTCCAAGCTAGTGTTTTCCTCAGTAAACTGATACAATTAAATAAGTGGTAGTCATAATAATCTGTATCATAGTTCAAAAAACATAAAAAAAAATTCTTCTGGGTAAAAATTTTGACATTTAAAAGAATGTTTCCTAGGAAATACTATTTCTGATTCAATTAGAAATTTAAATTATTTTCTACATATTTGTATTCCAGTTTTATTTCTTTTTAAAGTGCAATCTACTTCAAATTAGCAATTTACACAATTTTGAGGCTATCAAAAAACTGTATACCTTCAGGAGAAAATGGACTTTGTCTATATTTTAAGGAGCTAATTTTAAGGAACAAAAGCTTTTTGAGGTAAAATTTAGGTATGTTATTTAGTTGTCTGTGTGTTCAATAGATGTGCACTGATCCTGATCTACTCAGTATTGGTAAAGTTAAGGTTGCATATAGAGATGTTTAACACATACACAAAATATTTGCTTCTTCTACAACTGAGAGTTGTCAAGAAAGTTCTTTTAAAACTGTAAATTATTATAGAAATGTAATATGTTATTTAATTTATCAATCAGTATTTATTCAGGAGCAAGACAGCACCTGCTCTCACAGAAGGTATATTTCTATATATACTCTATATAGATTATAATATATTTTATTCTAAAGTATGCCAAAATATGCCAGGTAAATTATAAACAACTTAAACTCATATAGATGAGAGAATCTGAACTTTGAGAAGAGTGCCTAGTCAAATTCAGTTGAGAAAATAAGTGATAATTTCATCATATGCATGCCATTTTTGGATGATACAGTTCTTCAAACCAAGTAAACAAATATTGATAGCATCATAAATAAACCTTCCTTTGATTCTTAAAATCTCTACCCTATCACAGTCTTCATTGGGAGGATTATAAACCAATGAAACTACAGATTCAGAAAGATGAAAAACAATAAAACAAAGGCAACAAAAATGCGACTTATGTAACATTTTACATAACACTCAGGTTTTCAAAGTGTTTTAAATATATCATCTCACTTGATCCCTATAAAACTCTGTTAAATAGATACTATTATTGTCCCCATTTCATAGATAAGGAAACAAAATCAGAGCAATTTAAGTACCTTTTCAAGAGTCACATTCAATCAAAACGAAACTAACTAACCAACAAACATTAAATCTTTGCTTTATACTATGTCAACATGATACATTGTAATAGTGCTGTGGTCTGTGGTGTATGTATTTCTGCGTGCATGTCTATGTTTATGGCTATGTCTCTTTTGTTTATGCATTTCTATTTTATTCTGGAATATTACATATAAACTTGGGAGAAAGGGGATAAGGCAAAGAGAAAAACTATAAGATTTCATTAAGATTTCAGACTAGTCATAATATTGGATGGTAGCATAGCTTCTAACTGTGACACAGCAGTAATTTATTTGGAAGTTAGAGGGTAGCTAGCTTTTTTGCTGTTTTAGTAGTGGTTTTCTAAGGATTTCATCAGATTTTTTTTGTAAATAAGATAAAAATCCCAGTTGAAATAATTTTCTTTTGGACATAAAACTTTTAATATGTTTTCTATAATATTTTATATTTCAAGAGAGTTTCCATTCATGACAGCAAAGGACAAACTTTATTTTTTTAAAAAATGCTTCTGTATTTGCTTAAAGTGTGTAATGTATAAATTTAAGTTTCTGAGTTTGGAAGCAGGATGCTTAAGAATGAGCATGGAAAAGAAATTTTTGAACATATTTGAATGAACAAAATGTATTTAATTACCAATATTTTCATGGATTTTAATATCCACGTTTTTCCCAGTGATTATTATTTTTGTTTCTTGGATGTGTGATTTTATGGGTGGAAAACCCTTTGTGGACACAAATTAGAATCCCATATATAATTAGTCTTACGAAGTTGTCTGGGACAGTGAAAATAGCTTTCCAAAGGTCACAGAATCTTTCTGACCTGTAGGGCAGTCCTGCTTGCATGCTTTTTCTCAAACTTTGTTTAACACCCTCAAAATTAACCTCAAAAAGGAATAACTTAAAGGACTTTTGATAGATACACAAAATAAACTCAGAAATATCAGAAGCAATAACCATTATCTAAAAATTATTTTCAGCTAATCTATTTTTTTCAGTGTACATAAAAATGTGCATTTTTTTGGCCAAAGATTTTTTTTTAGCTATATTGCATAACATCCATGAAGAGGAGAAATGACCATAAGGGATGACATGTTTCTAATTGTACCTTCCTTGGCATAGGCAATTCCTATTGATTAGTTTTTCCTCAAGGGAAGTCTGTCAACTTCCTTTCTGTAGGTTTTAAAAGAAGACTAGTATCTTGAAAAATCAGCATTGCTAATACATTCAGGTTTACCAATTCATAGTTTTAACTTATGAAGAAAATTTTAGAATCAACAATTACTTACCATTAGAGAGTGAATTTCCATTTTCAGAAGTTATAGAACTGGACATTGAATTACAAAACTGAGTACCATGGTTGTTTGCATTTCTGTCTTGGGTTTCTGTTCCACTCTCTGATATGTTAGGGTCATCTCTGCTGGTTAAGTTCAGATTAGTTTCAAAACCTAAGACAAGAAATAATCATATTTTTTTAAAAGTAAGAATAAACTAATAAGAATACCTATTTCATTTTGAATACTAATTATAAATGGAAATAAAGCTCAGATTAAAATATGCCTGACTTTTTTAGATGTCAAGAGATAATTCAAAGAACATTGAATTTGGAGGTAGAGGACTAGGTGTCATATGCTCCTTTTGTTACTTACTGCCTATATGATGCTATACAGGCCCCTTAAATTTTCTTGGACTTGATTTTATCATCTGCAAAATGAAGTGGGTAGAACTAGAAGTCTTCTCAAAGTTGTATTGGAGTCAGCATGTACTGACACACAATAGCCTATTTTAAAATTTTCAGTATGGACATACCTTGAAAATTGGCAAACACTACAATTCAAAGCTTGATTTATTATTTCATTGATTGCCTAAGATTTAAGACAAATATTAATAATGTGGATTAAACTTAAAACTACATTGTATATATGCATATCTGTCTATCTATATATGCATAAATGTACATTTGGAGAGCTGGTTGTTAATTATTTATCAACACACCAGGCCTACTTCCCTATCTAGAGCTATATTCTGCATACATTTTAGTTTTGCAAAGTATTTGACTCATTTATTATTATTATTATTTAAGTATTATCTCATTTGATCCTCACAATAACTATATGAGATAAACCATAAAGTTGATTTAGAATGGAGACACCTGAAGTCAAAAAAAGTTGAACTCATTTGACAAGGTAAGCTGGAGCTTCAACTTAACTTTTCTGACTTCAAGTCCTGTGCTCATTTATTGTGCCACCATTCATGCCTCTAAATTTATAACTTACAAGAATATTCTTCTACCACAGTATTGGCTATATCTAATGGATTATATGGTATGCTACTAACCAACTGTCAAAGAATTTCTTGTTGACATTTTTTCTATCTTCAAAAAGTGGTGTGGAAGGAAGGTTACAGTATGATTTAAAATAATTTCTAGTCATCTTGCATTTAAGTATAAAGGAATAATGGCTGCCAAAAAAAATCAGGACAAAGATGATACAAAGACTGAAGGGGTTTGAGAAGCAGAACTTCGTTTAAATCATACACACACACTATACACATATATATCTATATATAATATATATACACATATACCTATTTTTAATAAAATACTCACAAAATCTTGATATGGCTACAAAAAAAGTGAACAAGAATCTTTATTCCCTCCTCTGGTGGCCACGGGAGTATGTAGCTTGGAATACTGTATCCAGTCCCACAAAAATAAAATATTTGATAACTTCAATATAAAACAACAACAAAAACAACCAATCCAACAAAAACCCAACATGTATGTTTAAATACTCTAAAATCCTGCTTCATTATTTAAAAGTATGTCTCTGAAATCCTTTCCTTTATAAGTTTTGTAAACTATCGATAAGAGGCTCTTAGTGAAGTTGTGATCTTCTCTAGTATGGTTCATCAAAACAAATGCAATATGGCTCCCTAACAGCTGTGAATTTTATCATTTTTTTTTCTTTTGTTTTGACAGAATAATAATTACTTTCCTTTTCTGCTGATTTGAATTGTTTTTAGAAAAGGAAAAAAAAAATGAACCTCAGCAGAATTTGATGAACAAAACATCTCAGCTTTGTACTAATGTTGGATTTTAACATACAAATATGTATTGTAGACACAAGCTAAACTTTTCTCTACTGGAAGAATCTTCACAGATTTTTAAAAGTTAGTACACAGAAAATACCTGTGCCTTTTGTTAGCCACTTACAGAAATACACTAATAGTTTACTAAATAACATCAAAATCTCCTAGTAGAAAGTTTGACAAAAAGAATTTTTTTTAGTTGTAGTAAAATTGCTTCTAATAATGAAAATGATGATGATTGTTAGAATCCTTATAAAGTGTTAAATCACTTATCTAATTTAGCATGGTACTTAGCAAGCTCTCTAGCTCACTAATGTATTTAAGTACTCGTTGGAATTCACACTTTGGGAGATTCACAAGTCAGGAACCCACAATCCCACTCTCTCAGAGGAGTCAACCTTTGAATTCACACCTCTAAAAAGCATATAAAAGGACCAGCCTCAGTCAGGAGTCAGTAGAACTGAAGATTCAGAGAGAGCTGGAAGCTGAAGCTGGCAGAGTCAAAGGACAAGCTGCAAGAGCTCTTGGAACCAAGAAGGGAGATAGGCCTCTAAGAAAGCTAACTGGGCCCAAGGAAAGAGACAAGATTTGGAAGGAGAAAATAAAGGTTTTGATTTTAACAGCTGGCTGCATTTGAGGTGATTATTACTCTGAACTGAAACTAAGGCTTCCTCCAGAACCCCCCCAAGAAACCTGCTCCCAGAGAACGATCATATATTTAGAAAAGAAGAACACTAAAGATGATGATGGTTTTTCCTTGGTGGGAGGAACAACCAAAAACTGGTACTTCTCTCCTCTTCCCCCAGCCCCTTTTCAGTGAGATAAGTATGAAGACTTTCTGTGATTCACAGGAGACAAAGAGTGGCTGTATACTAATTCATTCAATTAAGGACATTTATTAAGCACTTACTGAATATAGAAGCAATTTAACTTATTGAATAGAGTTCTGGGTTTATAGTCAAGAAGACTAGTGCTGTTTCTTATGTTAACTGGTACATGTTGGAAAAAAAATCACTTAATTTTTGAGTTCCTTATAGATAAATATGATTTATTGAGTGAAATTTTTCCTTTACTAATAATATCACTACTTCTTCATATATTGTCACATTATGTGTTAGGCAAATCTGTCCCTTCCCATACACAAAAAAGCAAATGCCCAAAATGTGACTAAGGAAAAGAACAGATCAGTGTATTTTAGGAAATATGAAGGAGGGAAAATTCATTAACAAGTTTTGGATCTGAGAACTCTTCACTGACTGTGTTGCAATAGAACCATGTGAAAAGATACTTTTAAGGTGATAGACCTAGGTCTATGATCAAGATGATCAAGATATGATTAATGGATGACAGATTATTTCAAACATTAGAATGACCCTCAGGTGGAAGAGAGATTGGACTTTTTCTGTGTGGTTGCAAAGGGTAGATCTAGAAATAATTGATAGAAGTTGCAAAGAGGAAGATTTAGTCTTGGTGAAAGTTAAAATTTAAAAATTAGAATTGTGTAAAATGGGAAAGAATTACCTCTATAGGTATTTCTGCCACTTGTAGCATTCAGGTAAAGGATGGCTGATAAGTCTGGGGGATATTGCAGAATAAATTGTTAAATATGAGTTGGATGAAATGGGCTCTTGGGTGCCCTTTGAGTTCTGAGTTTCTGTCATATGTACAATAGGTGGACTATCTTATTAAAAGATCTCCCTTATCTTGAAGGATGACTGACTATTTTAGGGGCTGTGCAATCAGATGGCACATATGCATGCACACACACACACACACAATATGTGCAGGCACATTTATATTTAATACATGATCTCTCTATTATATGAGAGCAACTTGATGGTAAAATGGATAGTGTTGGGTCTAGAGTCAGGAAGACTCATCTGGCCTCAGACACTTCCTAGCTGTATGACAATTAGCGTATTATCCAATCATGTTTGTCTCAATTCCTTATCAATAAAATAAGTTGACAAATCACTCCAGTTTCTTTTCCAAGAAAATCCTAAACAGGGATCATGAAGAATGGACATGATTGAAATGACTAAAGTTAAATACTATACACACACACACACACACACACACACACACTATATCCTCAAATACATTTAATTGTGCATGTTTTCTTTTTGAGATAACAAATTCCTTAAAGGTATAGACTTTTTCTCACCTGATTTTTTCCTTTTACTAGTGAAATCATGTATATAGTTTCCCTCTTTGGTGCCTAGCCCTAGGCCTAGTGCATATGAAATATTTGCTGAAAGGATGGACAGTCCCGTAGTGTTTAAGTAAGGCAGTTATCAAAATGGAGAGGGATAGATATGAGAGATATTGTAAAAGAAGAATACATAGAACTTAGCAACTGAGTAGAGTCAAGGCTCAAGCAAAGGAGGACTATGGTGACCCTGATTTTATGTTCACACGGAACTTGGAGGATGATAGTGCCCTTTTAGATCAAATAAAGAAACTTAGGGGAAGTTCAGACTTTTAGAGCTTCATTTTTATAAGGGGAGGAGAGAAAAGAATGATAAAATCCATTGTGAGCTGAGTTTAAGATGAGCACAAGACATATAGAAGAAAATACCTAGCACTTAATGGGTGATATTCCAGGGAGATTTGGAAGTCTTCTGCAAATGCTAAAAGCCGAATCTATAGACACAAATGAAATCACCAAGAAAGAAAGTATAGAAAGAGAAGAGAACCCAGTACAAAGCTTCGTCTAATACCCCAGCTCACACTGAACATTCTCCTTTGTGAACTCCTAATTCACTTAACAGTTAGTACTGCACAATTAAGCCTTTAATTGTTTTTTAATTGTGGCATGTGCCTAAGTTTTGTCTCTCTAGCTTGATTGTAGGGCAGGGAGTCTTATCCTTTTTATATATATATTTCATAGTTCCCAGCTAGTTTTCAATATATAATAGGCAATTAGTGCATATAAGACTGATCACATTCTAACCCAGATCAAAATTTTTAAATCATTTTCTTTTATCTACCAAATAGAGTGGTAACATATTCCCCAAATCTAAAACCAAATTACTGTTTTTAACTTATCTCTACATTTTCCTTTCTAGTTTAGTTAAATTGGACAAAAGACAATTCTGTGGACATTCCTCATTCTTATGTGTTCCTTTGTTTGTGTCATGCCCTGTGCATCAATAAATAAATCCAAATCATCTTAACTGAATTGCACAAACATTTATTTTAATATCCAGCAAGTGATTGCAGTCAAAGTCAGGGACAGAAACCAATACAATCCAGTCACTGTTTTTGAGAAGCCTGTAGAATTGTCTTTCTCAATTAAAAAAAGCACTGATGCAAAATTTTTGGGGCAGCTAAATGGCATAGTGGGTAGAGCACAGACCCTGGAATCAGGAGGACCTCAGTTCAAATGTGGCCTTAGACACAACACTTGAGTTTGAGTAAGTCATTCAACCCAAATTACTGCACAATGAATGAATGAATGAATGAATGAATGAATACAGCAACCACTGACTCTAGAGTTGGGATTTCTAGGACTGTTTTGCTTCTGACACTTATTACTTGCATGACCTTGAGCAAAACATCTTTTCTGACTATGCTTGAGTTGTCTCATCTGTAAAATAGAGTGGTTCAACTACATAGTCTGTGAGGTACCTTCTAGCACTAGTATAGTGCTACCTACTAGTATATATATATATATATATATATATATATATATATATATATTATATACTAGTACCTATAGTACTACCTACTAGTCATAGTGCTCTTTCAGTTGGAATTCAGTTGTTCTACTAAGCCAAGCTCAAATGCCCATCTTTGATTTCTCTCTTCCTTGGAATTTGTTGTCACTTTATTCTTAATCCCTTTATCATATCATTCCTGATTTCAGAACTGTATTACCTAGACCACATTCAAATACTGTTGAATTGAAGAGGGGAAATATTCATTCCATCATGCCACAGGCATCCATTTATAGAATAGGTCAGGTGTGTTGGCACATGTAGACAATGCATTCCCATTGTCTGTTCCTTTTACAGAAGGATATTTTATGAAGAACTATGAATCATGACTACTATTATTACTGTTGTTCAGTTTTCAGTTGTGTATCACTCTTTGTGACTTTATTCATTTTTTTTAAGCTTTACAAGATTATTTTTATTTTATAAATTGTTGTCTTGATTCTTTCTGTATCAATTGATACAAGTCTTTATATGTTTTCCTCATAAGTCCTTCAAAGTAATTGTGGATCATTATACTGTTGAAAACAGCAAAGTCATTTACATCTGCACATCCCAGAATGTTGCTATTACTTTGTATACAATACATTTCACTTTGCTTGAGTTTAAAGAAGACTCCAGAATTTTTTTTCCAAGAGCATTTTGCTTATCACTTCTATTTGGATTTATTTTGTTTGTTTGTTTTTGTGCCAGAGATACTGAAGTGGTTTGCCATTTGCTTTTTCAGTTCATTTTACAGGTGAGAAAATGGAGACAAAAAGATCAAGTGACTTGCCCACAGTCACACCATTAGTACATGTCTGAGGCCAGATCTGAACACAAAATATATACATACATACATATACATTTATATACATATATATATATATATTTATATATATGAATGTTGGACTTTTCTAAAGCAGAGTTGGGAGGGAGAGGATAACCACTTGAAACTCATAATGTTACCAAAAAAAATAATTAAACTTAAACAAATCAAAGACAAATGTATGTTATCTTATCGCAACTGGAGTCTATGTATGACATGGTGGCTCTTACATATCTTTGTTTCTTTATTATATACTCCATAGTTGGTCTTCCAAATACTCTCTTTTCATAAATTTCCACATCACTCTTTTTCCCCACATCTTTTAGCAAAGAATGGAAAAAGAAGTCATTTCAAGATCACTCTGTTCATTTACACTACTCTTTGAATCACATCATCATCACTCTCTATTCTCTCTTCTTTCGCTCCATTTTCATTGAGAAGACAGACCTTTTGGCCAGGGCCAGTTCTTCTACTCATCCTCTCTATTTATCTCTTTCTCCCTCTCTATCATTCCATCTTTTAATCTTCATATTTAATCTATCCTTATTGGCTATCTTTTTTCATGGCTTAGGCATTGCTTACAAATATATGTATGTTTCCAGAAGGGCAGGCAGATTTGAAAAAAGAATTGAATGGGGAGACAGAAGAATTGGATTCAAGGCCTGCCCCTGATACTCTCCATGTGACTTTGGGAAAGGCATTTAATTTCTTTTGACTTCAGTGTCCTCATCTGCTATATAAGGGAGGTAGAAACAGATGACCACTGAGTTTCTTTCTACCTCTAGATCTATGTTCCTATGATCTCTCCATAAAAATCCTTTACTTAACTCTTAAGCTGTCACCATATACCTCTTCTTTCTTTCATAGTCAGATTCCAAATAGGCATCATTCATTTTTGTTTCTTCCACTTTCTTACCTTTTTTTCACTCTCAACCCTTACAACCTAGTATATTGGATAAGCCAGGTGTTCAGAGAATATATTTCTAATTAATGAATGAAAGGTTGTAGCCATTTCAAGTAATCTTAATAGAATGAATTTATGAATGAGGAAACTTATGAAAGTCTGAAGCTTATTCAAGACCTAGGACTGATTTTTTCCTCACTTGAACTTTTAACTTTTAATTTGACATGGCCATTATCTGTTTAAATTACAGAGCCAGAAATATCCCCAACTTCTTAAAAGAAAAGTCTACGATTGGTGAACATATAAAGTCTATAATTGGTCAACATGTAAATTATAACTTACATTTATATAGTGCTTTAAGACGAACAAAGTATATTTTACACATATTACCATATTTAATTAAATATTTCTAAATAATACAGGGCCTGAAAAATATTATGTACTTAATAATTATCTTCCTGTGTCTTTTTTTTCCAGAATGAGGCAATCTAATCAATTTAACTACTGTTTATTAAATGCTCATGTGCCAGGCACTTAAGAGTCTAGTTGGGACATTAAAACCTACATATACATATAAAAATTAAAATAACAACCCAAAGGATTACAGGACAAATGATAAGAACAAGGGAATACTGAGAAGGGAGAAGTAAAATTAGAAGAGAATAATGAAGGAAAGCTTCATGAATGAGATTGCACTTAGAAAAACTGATAAGTTTTGATTAGGAGAAAGAATAATGACAGGGGGAGAAGATAACATGAATAAAAATTCAAAGATGGAGATGAATATATTGAATTTGATATAAAGAAGAAGCAAGTGATAATTGGAACATGGAACAGTGGTAATATTTGAATGGACAGAGTGGGTGCAGATTTTTAAAAGTCTTGAAATTCTGTCTCAAGGATTTTAATTTTATCCTATAGATAACAAGAAGTCATTTAGACAGCTACATGATTCAATGGATAGAACCCAGGACATGAATTACAAGACTTAAATTCATATATGGCCTCAGATGCTCACTAGCAGTGTGACTCTGATTAAGCCATTTAACCTTTGCTTTCCTCAGCTTCCCTAATTGTAAAATGTAAATAGTATTTACCTCCTAGGGTTGTTGTGAGCCTCAAATGAGATAATATTTTAAAGTACTTCTCACATAATAAGTGCTTATTCTTCTCTTTATTAAAGATTTTAAAATAACAATATTAGAAAAAAGTGCTATTTTAGCACAATTAATAATTGCCACTTGTTAATTTTATTGTGCTGGGAAGGTGACATTGTCTTCCTAAAGTCTAGACAACAGAACACAAACAAAAATTCTGATACAAATTCTGACAAGCTAGAAAAGAATTGTGCACAAAGCTATTAACAGACTATATTTCTTATATGGGAGCAACTCATTAAGGTCAAAGAAGATCATTACCATGTCAACCACAGAGTAATTAAATTTTAGAATCCAAAAGAATACTAGTCAGAATTGAAATCAAGAAGAGTTGAATTCAGTCTGACTCCAAGGAATACTAGCTTTATCATGTTTAAAATTTATTATTAATTTATTAAATTATTATTTATTTATCTTTATTATTTTAGGCCAGTTCCTCCTTTAGTCTCAGTTTTCTTATATGTAAAATGAGAATAATGGCATTTATAGAATCTTTATCATGGAGTTGTTATGTGGTCCATAACATATGTGTATATATATATAAGTTTAAGTTCACAAACTTAAAAGTGTGAGCTATTAATGTTGATATTTATTATTATTTTTAAGTTGTGGGGAACTTTATAGGTGAAGGGAGTACTCAGATGAATGAAACTGAAAGTCATTGACATACTGAAGTATTTACTAACTGATCAGTGTAAAAAATGGATTAGAAGGATAGATTTTTTTTTCCCTAAGGGACAGATGAGAGAGAGAAAGAGAGACAGACAGACAGAGACAAAGAGAGAACAGTTAGAAGTCTGCTACATGCTGGACTGTTGCTTCATCACTCAACTGAAAATTCTCTTACTAAAGTTACCAGTGATCTCTTAATTGATTGTCAACTCTCCTTATATCTGGACTTCTAGATCTACAAAATCAGTCTGTCATGTTTGAGTTCCAATTCTATGTCACCCTCTATTAAATGCTTCCAACTAGATGTCCTTAATTTTTTTCCTTTCAACATGTATGAAACAGAGATCTCTGCCAAAACCCACCCCTCTTGCTAACCTCTCTATCTCTATCAAAGACACCACTCTCCTTTCAATAACACAAGTACACAGAAACAGTCTCCACTCAATATCCGTCACACCATACATATCTAGGCAGTTTCTGAATCCTGTTGATTCTACCACTATAACATCTTTTTTCAACTCTAGTTAAAGTTCTCATCAATTTTTGCTTGGAATATTGGAATAGCCTTCTATTTCGTCTCCCTGAGACTCTGCCTTCTCTATTACATGGATGTCAAAGTGGTATTCCTAATACCTAATAACAATGTCCTAATTCCTGACAATGGTTTTCTACTGCTAAACAAATAAAACAAACTAAAAAAACAAATATTTTCAGTGGATCCTAGTCATCCTTAGGATAAAATACAGTCTCCCCTTTTGGCATTTAAAGTCCTTCATAATCTGATTCTAGCCTTGGAGACCTCTTCAGTGGTCATTACCCACATCTATTGGGCGCTCACGTTGGAAGGCAATCCTTTTATACTTTTATAATTGAGTCATTGTTCAGTCATTTCAGTTCTGTCTTTCTCTGATCTCACAAACAGATTGGCTATATTGGCAGTTTTGCAACATCTCTCCTGTATTCTCCCTTTCTTTTATGACATTGGTGTTTCCCTTTTATGGACCCTTGTCTTTTTATGTCTGGCCTATTTCAATAATCTCCCTACCTATAGAACCTCCTAGCTAGTCCCTTCACACTCTAGTCCACCCTCCAGTAAGCTATCATAGTAGTCTTTCGTGCAAAACTGACCATGTAATAATCTTCCTTCTCAATGTTAGTTTAAGAATTGAATATAAAATCTGTTTGGTTACTGAAGGTCTTCATAAACTAGACCCTTCTTGCATTTCCACTCTTCTTATATTTTATTCCTCTCCAGGTAGACTAGAATTCAGAGACAATGGTCTCCTTGCTGTTGTCCAAACAAGTCCTTCCATCTTCTGATGTCATGCATTTTCACTGACCCTCCAAGATGCCTAGCATTCTCTCATTCCTTGTTACATCTTCTTGACTTCCTGGATTTTCTCAAGTTTCAGCTAAAATCTTACATTCTCTAAGAAACCTTTCTCAATCCTGCTTGGGTTCATTTCCTACTTGATGTAATGTTGATTTCTCCAGATGTTAATACCCTTCATCAATTACATATTTTAAATATTTGTGTGTGTGTGTGTGTGTGTGTGTGTGTGTAATTTTTTGCTCCAGAATGTAAGATCTTTGAGCGCAGGAATGATTTCATTTACTTTTTTAAATCTCTAGTATAGTGTTTGGCACATATTCATTTAATCATTAAAAGTTTCTGAATGATTGCTTGATTATTAAATTTGAAAATTTTTCAGAGGTATAAATGATCATATTCAATAGCAATGAATTTAGAGGTTCAGACTTTCAACACAGAGAACTGAGAGAATGATGGCATCCTTAATAGTTATAGAGGGCTTGCAACGGGTATTCGGTTTATGGATAAGATGATGAGTTTGGTTAGGATTATGTTACCTGTTATATGGCAGGTTGATACTCAAATATGGATACTAAGTAGCACATTATAGATGTAAAATTGGAGCTTGATTAGTGTTAGAAATACAATTAGTAAAGTAATATGTATAGCAATCATAGTTGAAATCAAGGGAAGATATCACACCACGATGTCTTTCCTCTTCTTTGAAAATGAAGACCAAACAAGAAGTTGAAGTTGAGGGAACAGCTAGTGTCTCCTATCAATAAAGTACAGAAATTCAGTACAAGTATCAACATAGGAGGCATGATGAATGTAATGGAATCACTGGAAGCTACGGAGAGAATCACTGAAATAGAATGTTAAAGAATCTAATGTAGTGCTATAAGAGCCTTGAAAAAAAGAAGTTTTTGCAAAGGATGGAGTAGTCAATACTACTGAATTCCACAAGAAAAATATTAAGAGAAATTATCAGTGAATAATATCATAGTTTTAAGGAGAAATAAGAAAAAATAAACATATTTAATTTTCCTAACAAAATAATCTTAGAGGACATTTTGGAAAAATATCAGATAAGAATCTTGTTTTCAGTAAATCAACAGAAATACAAAAATACAGTTGGCAATACTGGACGTACAACAAAAGGTATAAAATATTAAAATACATTTTTGAATCATTATTCCTATTGAGTGAATTTTCTTTAACACTATCAAAAATTCAGTTATGAAGACTATTTCATGGAGGGAATGAGATTGTAAGAAAAAAATGCAAGTCACATCCAGGTGACATGGAATTTGCCTTCTTAGAACTGTTAGTTGTTTGTTTTTGTTCTTTTACAAATCAATTTATTAGTAGTTATAGACTGACAGTGATTTTGATAAGGATGAATTATAACTTGTAGCCTCTCCCTGTTTATGAGGATTGAATGTCTTAAGTTCTCATGCTAGTATATTTTTATTCCATAGTGGTTCTCTTTAAAATCTTTTTTAATATGGGCATAAGAGTAAAATCTGATTACTCTAAAGCCATCCATGGTTACAACTGTTGCAAAGCACACAGTCCTATAAACCTCTTAAAAAACTACAATTATCAAACATGTATTGTTGTTTCCCCTCCTTTGCTGACTAATGTGACTGTACATTTTGGATCATATAGTCAAAGACATTAATGAGTTTCTTAGACAATTAAGAAACTTTCATTCACAGGGTTTCTTTATGATGAATGGTGCCAATAAAAGCTGATATTTTTGAGAGATATATTCTTGTGAAGAATAATGACCATTTAAAAAATGTTTTGTATAGCACTCAGGTTGTATACATCCCACTATTAAGCCATCAATCTAATCCAACAATCACTTATTAAGTCCCTACAATGTGTAAGTCACTGTATTAGAAACATAAAAAGAAAAAAGAAAAAAATTCATGCACTCAAGGAGAATAGTGCATGTATGTGTGTGTGTACGTATATTTAATATGTGTAATATTTAATATGTAATAAAATATTAAAATATTAATATTTTAATAAATAAAATATATTAAATAATATTTAATATAGGTAAATATACCTATATAGATATGTGATAATTCAGAGAGGGTAAGAATAGGCTTCCCACAGGAAGTGGCACATGAACTGAACCTTGAATTAATGTAAGGATTTTAATAGGTATACATGAAGAGGTATTGCATTGCAGACTTGAGAAATGACATATATAAAGGTATAGAAGCAATGAAATTGAGATATAGTAAAACATGAACAAGAGGCATAAAATGTAATAATCCTAGAAATGTAAGCTAGAGTCAGATACAACAAGTCAATAGAGTAACATTGAGATATTGAATGCATGATTGAGTAGATACTAAGTAAGGATGTGACATGGTTATACTTAAATATAAATTTGTCTTCCTTCAGCAGCGTAAAAATTTTTTTTACCATCACTTTGTTAAAAGTTCAGAAACCCATTTACCAAGAATTTCAAAAAAAATTCCAAAAAATCATAGAAATAATGATATAAGAAAGAATACTAAATTTAAATGACATCACAGTATCATGTTATACTACAGCCACTTTCTAACTTGAACAGGAAAACATAGAAGCATAGAAATTTGTCCAAGTGAGATTTGTTGACATTTAAGGAACATGGAGAATTACCTTCCATGACATCATAAGATTGGAGCACATTTTCTTTAATTACATACTAAGGAGCTATCCACAAAATCTCCCTATTTATGTTCTTAGCTTCTATAGCTTAGTGGGGTAGTATATTATGAAAGTTTGTTATGTTAAGTAGCCTAGAATCATAATAGACCTTTAGAAATTAGCCAGTAACTCTTTCATCTCAAAAATAAATAAAATCAAGCTCAGAATCAGAAAGCTAGTACCAAATCTGAGACTAGACCTGACTGTTGCAGATACAATGAGATGATTATACAAAAGATTTCAAACAATACTGCACAACTTCCCAAGTAGTTGACAAATCTAATGAAATAGCCTCATTTTAAATGAGAAGACTATATTCAAAATATTCCTACAGGGAGACTAAAGTTATTTTTCAACAAAGACAGAGTGAGAATATCAGGACATCAGGCAAACAACTACCAAAAATTACACCATTCTCTCCAAATGGAACCTCCCTGTTTTCCCAATTGACTAAGACTAGAGCTGAACTAGAAAATGAACCCAACAAGGAAACAGAGTAATGTTTTCAACAACATATGTGCTGAGAAAGAGAAGATCTTATTGATAGTAAAGTTAAGAAATGACTGTCAGTATAAATAATGTTTTCACTAACCAAAAATGCATGAAAATTAAGTTGTGCCAGCTCTCATCTAATTTAAACTAACTAGATCTTTCCCTCATATGGGCTGCATGTATTTTGGCTTTTGTCATAATGAAGAAATCCTTTCAAATGCTTTTTTCCTCTTTGTACTCTCGGTAGTCTGTCTTCCCCATAATTAGCTGAATACGCAATACCTAGACTAAAAGTTTTCCTGGCCCCACATCCCATGACTCACGTATAATTTTGTAGGTCATGAGGTTATTTATATTGATGTTATTTTTACATTTTCAAAATGTTGAGGCTGGTCTTATGTTTCTTAGATATATAAACCCAAGAGTTCAGGAACACAATGCCTTGCAAGTTAAAAGTATTACCTTACTTAGCAAGGTGTTCTTTAAGTAAACAATTTCTGTTTCATTTTTCACTGGAAGCAAAAGTAAATAATAAAGATTTGCCAAAGATCAACTGTGACACTTATTCCATTAAGCTTTAACCATAGAGCTTATAGGTCTAGTTTTAAACATCAATCTGGTATACTATCTAGGAGAATCCATTTTGCTAGACACCTATCATCAGGAAAAAAGAAACAAATAAAAAACCAAACCAAATCAAAACAAACAAAAAAACTTATTTACTTTGTGCCAGGCTTTGTGTTATGCACTGGAAAAAAAGAAAAATGTCCCCCGCCACTCCCAAGCAAGTTCCTGTTAGTGAGGAGTTTATACACCTCCTAAGAGACAACATAAATATAAACAAGTACACATAAAATGCCAATAGAGGTTGGGAGAGAGGTTGAAACTGGACAAATAGATGGGAATATCATCACTGTAGAGATGACAATTGAATTTATGAGAGCTGATGAAATTATCAAGTACAATGCATAGTCCAGTGCATATTTACTTTCATTAAAAACCTGCCCCTTAATATAGTTCCTTATTTATAATGATGAAATAAATATTTTCCTAATGGGATCAGGTTTTAAACTCCAAAATTATTTTCAGCTCTTCCTTGTTTCTTACTTCCCAAATATAATTAGCTGCAAGATTCTACCCATCCTATTCTTCCAATATTTCTAGAGATCATCCCTAGTAAAGACTTCTTTATTAATAAATTTGATCATTTTAACAATTTCATAATTAATCTCACTGATTTCAGTCTCTTCTATCTTCTATCTGTCCTTCAAACTATTATCCAATTAATTTTAATGCAGATGTCTAATTAGTCACCTGTTAAAATATATGCCTCCTCTTTGCCTACCAAGTAAAATATAAACTTCTTAGCCTGGTTCATGGTTTAGCCTCCTTTCCACCATCATTGTATACCATTCCCTTTCTTGTGATTTTTTTTCCAAATTAGACTACTTGCTACTCTTCAATATCAACATACTTATTAGTTTTTTTTCTTATGATTATATATTTCATATGATAAGAACTGGATGAGATCTTAAAACTCATCCTGTTCAGTGCTATTAAAGAAAAGCGAGAGAATGACTTAGGGATAAATTGATGGGAACAATAAAAAATGGATTGGAATGATGTAATAAACTCCAAAGAAGAAGAATAAAGGAGGCAGATAAAAAGTTTAGAGGCAGTGACAAGCAAGGAATATATCAATGTTATATCTTGACCTTGTCAATTGTGGGGCATAAACAATCAATCAATCAATCATCATTTATTAAATGCTGGGAATATAACTAAAATGAATGAAAAACTTCCTACTGCCAAAAGGGTTACATTCTAATGGAAAAGACAAGAACTCACACACAAACAGAAAAAATATGTAAAGTGCAAATATAAAGTACAAATACAGATACAAATACAAAGTACAAATACAAAATATAAGTACAAATGAGATCAGCATTAAAAGTGAGAAGAAATGTACTCTCTAAAAAAGAAATCTAAGTTTGGTGTAAGTTTGAGGAAGGAACTTAGGAGAAGGATGTAGGTGAAGGTTGAAGAGAAAATGAAGGGTTTAGTTTGAGATGGATGAGACATTCCAAAGAATATAACAAAAGGAATGGATAATCATGATAAAAACAAATCATGAAGTGGAAAATGAATGAAATTTGAGTTAGAGCATCTAAGATCATATTTTGGCTTTGCAACTTATTAATTATTTGACTTGGGCAAGGACTCAGAATTTCTCAGGCTTCAGTTTTATTTTTAAGATGAGGAAATTAGATTAAATAGTCTTTAAGTTTTCTTTCATCTCCAAATCCAGGATGCCATGATGGCATAAATCTGGGCTAGGTCACAATGAGAATATCAGAAGTTACAGTGAGGAAAGCATGTTTATATTTATAGTCTTCTGCTTAGGTAATTAGAGATTGGTGATAAGCTTGTCTCCTTATCCCATTGATTGTAAGATCTTAGGACAGAGGGAGTAATATGTTGATGTTTACAAAACAAATTAATGTCAAGATTCTTATCAGAATATTATTGTGAGAGAACCTTCAGGAGTGATAAATTCTAGGTAATCTACTAGATAGATTGTAACTGTTTAAATGTAAGCTGCTAAAAGGCAGGGAATTTTGTCATGGCTTTCCCAACTCTTAGTATTATATAGGGCACATACTAAGTTCTTAATAGGGGAAGTCAAAGAGAGGGGAGGCTAAACTTCCTTTTATTTTTTAGCCATTACCATTTGTGTCCTAACTAAATCCTCATGACAACATAAATTCATTTTTGTCAATTAGTATGCATTTATTAAGGGCTTAATATATGTAAGATTGCATTAAGCCTTCTGAATGTAAAGAAAAATTAAAAATATCCTTCATGAATACAGACTTTATATAATAATAGGGAAACTATATGCATAAATTAGTAAGGATAAAATAAATTCAAATTTATAGAAGGCAATGTTAGAGGAAAAATCACTGACAAGGATGGGTAACCTGGACAGACCTTCTATGGCATTTTTTACAATGTGAGTCTTAGAGAATTCCAGAGACTTTAAGTCAGACTTTAGGAAAAAGAGAATTCAAGTATGGAAGACAAGCCAGGGCAGGGGCAGGAAAATGGGAAATAGAACATTGCTTAGAAGAGTTAACTGTAGAAGATAAAGATAGAAATAATATATTAAGAAGACTGGAGAGATAAAAACGGGCCATGTTGTTAAGAGCTTTAAATGCTGACTTCTCTAATCCTTTGTTTCCTCATCAGCAAAGTGAAGTGTTGAGACCAGAAAACATTAGAAGTTCTTTTATCTCTTAAATCTAAGATTGTATCAGTCTCTAGATTTATAAGATATGTATTCACTCTTCTTTCTCAATGATGCTCTTCCTTGGGCATCAAGGAAGCAAAGTGCTGCCTCACTTTAAGTTTTGTTTTATTTCTAATATAAGTGAGATTAAAAATAATGAGTAGCTGTAAATTTAATATTATGAATTGGTAAAGCTCCCACTTGTCCCCTCCTATTTTATAAAACCCTATGCATATTTAAGATAAAACAGAAAACAAGAATACATGTTTCCATTCTTAATTTTTTGCATATAGTCAGCCCCACTTTTATGTTCTGAAAAAGCAGCTGCATGTCTCAGTAGGTTATGTTACAGGATAATCCTTTTTTTTTCCATTTTTGAGAAATGAAAGTATTCAGTCACACAGTAAACATTTTAGATGGTCCCTAAGATCCACTAAATGGAATTCATTCTGATTAGCAGCTGGACCACATCATTGAGTTTTCTAATGATCCTCAGATTAAAAAGACATTTTTATGATCCCACATCACCATATATAAAGCACTATGAGCCTTTATTGTGTCACAGTTCCAAGACACACTAAATTAGAAATGATTTCAAGCCTGGATGAGTGAATGGTGGAGACCTCCTGCTTGGTGGCAACTACATCAGTGAAATTAATGTGAACAATTAGGGAGTTTTACCGTCATGTATGACATGTAAGTGATTAAACCAAATCTTTTAGCTTTGGTATACTTTTAATTAAGTTGTGGTCAGGGAGGAGAGGAGAAGAACGTAAACACTACAATCTGGAGGACAAAACTTTAACTATAATATTCAAAAAAGAACAACAAAGCTTTATAGAGATAATTAGCATCAAGAAATCATGTGAGATACAATTTTTTTGGGGGTGTAGCAATATAGTAGTTACATTGAGGGGAATTTATTTATTGAAACTTAAAGAACAAAATGTCTGTGAAGCTTTTATTCAAAATGAAAACATAAACAAATAACAAATAATGATCATGGAGACATATCTGTAGTACTGATGGAATTAAACAAAAAAGAATATATATTTAGAAGTGGGCAGCTACTCAGTCTGTTCATGAATTAGGATGTGCAAGTCAGGGTCGAGTCATCAACAAATGTTGTATCATATTTTTAGTTGCTGTGGTATAGTCTCTTTATCACAGAGTTAAATTGGATTAATATCAGTCCAAGGTAAAAATGCTGCAAATAGATAGAAGGCACTGCCACTATTAATGTTTTATTTTGTCCAATCCTGTAGTTTAACTGGTGTTTAGAATTCTTCATCCATTGAAGAACAGGAACTATTCTGAATTGCAGTTTAAGAAAGCACCTTGGGAATTTTTATTTCCTCAGTTACAGAGTCTGAATGTGTCAGAGGCAGGCCTTGAATAAATCAACCAACAATTATTTATTAAGAATTTATTAAATGTTAGGTATTATGCTTTGCTAGTGATATGATGAAAGAGTAAAAAATAAAATCCCCTATCTTCAAGGAACTTACTTTCTAATGGGGAAAGTAACATGTTTGTATAACATTATGGAAAAGAAATATTTAAAAGTATAAGATAACTGGAGCAGAAAGTACTCTTTCTACTCCAGTAGAAGCTGCAATGTCCTAGGAAAGACCTTATGAAGAAGAAGTAAAGAGACTCAAAAGATAGGAAGGGTCAGGCTGTGAAGAGTTTAGATGGTAAAACAAAGTGGGTATTAAATCCTAGAGGTAATATAGAACAATTTGAATTTATTGAATATAGAAGCAAGATGGTTGGAGTTGCACTATAGAAAAGTCATTTAAGAAGCTGTGTGAAGGATGGCTTGGAATGAAGAGTCTTGAGGCAGAGAAACCAATTAAAAGTCTATTTCATTAATCCAGACAAGATATGAGAACCTAAAATGTAGTAATCTTTGTGTTAATAGAAAAAAATATATAATGTTGTGAAGAAACAACACATTCTAGAAGCTGATTGGATATGGAGGGTAGCTGAGAGTGAAGAATTAAGAATGCCCTTGAGGTTTTAAACTGGGTAACTGAAAGCATGGTGATACCCTTGATAATAACTGGAAAGTTTGGCAGAAAGGAAGATTTGATTTTCCTGACTCCAGGGAATGTTATCCATTGTGCCATCTAGTTTCCCCCAGAAAGGAAGGCTTGGAAAGAAAAAAATGATTTGTTTTGAATTTGTGAGTTTAAAGTACTTAGGTGATGACAGGAAAAGATAATGGAGAATGTTGGAGGGGATGTGGGAAAACTGGGACACTGATGCATTGTTGATGGAGTTGTGAATGGATCCAACCATTCTGGAGAGCAATTTGGAACTATACTCAAAAAGTTATCAAACTGCGAATACCCTTTGATCCAGCAGTGTTACTACTGGGATTATATCCCAAAGAGATATTAAGGAAGGGAAAGGGACCCGTATGTGCAAAAATGTTTGTGGCAGCCCTTTTTCTAGTGGCTAGAAACTGGAAATTGAATAGATATCCACCAATTGGAGAATGGCTGAATAAATTGTGGCATATGAATGTTATGGAATATTATTATTCTATAAGAATTGACCAGCAGAATGAATACAGAGAAGCTTGGAGAGACATACATGAACTGATGCTAAGTGAAATGAGCAGAACTAGGAGATCATTATACACTTCAGCAATACTATATGATAATCAGTCCTGATGGACATGCCTCTCTTCAACAATGACAGGATCCAAATCAGTTCCAATTGATTTGTAATGAACAGAACCAGCTATACCCAGAGAAAGAACACTGGGAAATGAGTATGGACTACAACATAACATTTCTACTCTTTCTGTTATTGTTTGCTTACATTTTTGTTTTTTCTTCTCAGGTTATTTTTAACTTCTTTCTAAATCAGATCCTTCTTGTGCAAAAAGATAACTGTATAAATATGTATACATATATTATATTTACATATTTTTAACATATTTACTTTAACATTTAACATGTATAGGACTACCTGCCATCTACAGGAGGGGGTAGATGGAAGGAAGGGAAAAGTTGAAACAGAAGTTTTTGCAAGAGTAAATGTTGAAAAATTACACACACATATTTTTTTGTATATAAAAAGCTATTATATATATATATATATATATATATAATAAAGTACCTACATGGCATTCAGTTCAAGATGTATAATAGGTATAATTCTGAAGCTAGGAAAGTATGGCTAGAAATATAGATATGGGAATCATATGCATAGATATAAAATTAAACCTATGGGAAATAAGAAATGACAAAGTGAAATATATCAAAAAGTGAAGAAGCTATTAAAAGACAGACTTAAAGGACACCAGAATTAGGGAGTGGGACAATGATGCTGATACAGCAAAGAAGGCTGAGAAGAAGGAGTTAGGGGAATTGAAAGAGATTAATATACTGAGAATTCAAAAAGGAAAGAGTATCTAGAAGAAGGTAATCAGTATAAAATGCTGCATAGAGAAGAAGTGGATAAGTGGATAAGGACTGAGAAAAGTCAATTAGCTTTGTCAATTAAGAGATTCTTGGTAATATTGAATAGAGCACTTTCAACTGAATGATAATGTTAGATTCTAGATTGCAAAGAATTTAGGAGCTAGCAAGAAGAGAACATATAAAAAGCAACTGAAAATTTAGGGGGGTGGGGAGAAGAGAAGAAAGGTACCTGACAAGGGTGAATCATAAGAATGGAGTTAAATTTAAGGATTGCAGGCAGTATGGAATTAAGAGTTGGCTGGGTTTCTGAGCTGTCTTTAAATGGAGGCTTTAGGAGGTGTGGTTTTTTTTTTTTTGGCATTATATTGTAATTTAGGAGGAGTCATTGTTTTGTATTTTATGACAGAAGGGTCAATCTATTCAAGAAAATAGGAAGGAATAGATCAAGAATACATGCTCAGGGATTGATTTTTTTTTTTTTTTTTTACAAAGGGCCACTTTTTCATCTGAGTGAGGATAAAGGAAGAAGAAGTAAGATCAATGAGATGTGAGATGAAGAGAGGGGGAGAAAAGGGAAGTCAAAGGGAACACTTTGACTTTTTTTGGAAAATTCTTCAGTTGAGAGAGAATTAAAGTTTGAGGAGAGGGAAAAGAAAAATTGTGACAGATGTTATAGATTTTGAGTTAGAAATCAGGTGGAGAACAGGGATTTGTCTTACTGTAATGAGGGCCTATTTGCAAAGAGATAGCCTAAGTTTACTGAAGCCCTAGTCAGCATGTTTTCATAACTTCCTCCCGCTCTGTATAGTAGGATGTAAATGAGGAGTAAAGGAAGAAGATATTGGGATTTGACAAGGCATGAACAGTTATAAGATAAACAAAGAGTATAGAATTGAACTGGTTCACATAGGGACCATGATTGAAAAGGTTGAATAATTTAGAGAAAACAAAGATAATATCTGGGAAAGTTCTGAGGACAGTATTGGAGCCCAAGATGAAATTAAAGGATAAATTTAGGAATGAAGAAAAAATTAGGGAAAGATGTAATGATGGGAGTTTATAATAAAAATTTCAAAACTTAACAAAGAAGTGGCATCTTGTGGTCAATGACAAAAAAGACATGCCCATCCCCAACCATCTACCGTTTTGACAGTAGTGGGTCATGGAAACTAGGAAGACTGAGGAACTAAACATCAGGGCAAATGAGGGAACATTATCATGAATGCTGAAGTCTCCAAGCATTAGTATAAGAGTTTAGATGGAGAAAGTCTGTGAATCTAGTACTAACCTCATTGAGAAAGAAGGGAAATCCTGGAGATCAATAGATCTTGATCAGTATAGAGTATTGAAATTAGGCACCAAATATGGAAAGAATTTATCTCAAAGGAGAGTTTGAGGAAATTATGGGAGAGTGTGGAAGTAGAAATGAAAGACAGAGAATATTAGAGGAGATGCAACCAGAGCTGGAAAGAATATCTAGTTATTCAGTGTCACCTGGGAGAGAGCAAGGGCTCAGTGAATATGAGAAGATGGAATAAGAATATCTCAACAACTCTCGTACTAGCTGATGATTTTTAAAAATAATTCCTGCTTAGCATTACCCCAAGTTCTCTCTTGCTATGCCATGTCACTGTTATTGCTATTCTGTAAGATCTATTGATCTTAACCAGGTTGGCTGGGATCTGGAATCAAAGATAGTATGATATATTGTTAAGAACACAAGAATGAGAATAAGGAAAGCCCTAACATTGACTCTACTACCAGCTGGCTGCTCAAGTTTCTATTTCTGTTATGAAATAAATAATCATGCCTCCTGTGGTAATTCTTAATGCCACTGTTTTCTTTTTGGAGGAGGATGTAAAGGAGCAATTTCTAGACATTTTGGGCACAGGCTGGCTCTTTTTCCTAATTCAATGCTTTCCAGTCCTTCCTCTGGAATTTGGCACATTTGGAATCTTCCTTACAGTAAAATTCCACTCCTAGTCAATTGACATTGATATCTATCTACCTGTCTGTGCCTATGAGATAGGGAAGGGAATCCAATCTGCCTGAGTAAAGGAGTACCCCTTTCCATTAAAAACCTCCCTCTTCTAAACCCTTGAGAGACCTTCTCTGTAAAACTGACCCAGATGTACCTGCTTAAAAAAGGGAAGAATGGCAATAGTTTGCAATAGTCTGGGCATTCAGCCAGGAGGAGGCCTCTTGCATTAACAATCTGTTTTTACCTCCCACTGGGGCCTCAAGATCAACTCATTCAGAGACTGAGCCCCCCACTCATAAAATCACAAATACATTCTTCCCCTCTAGAAATTTCATTACATCATTGTTTCTTTGGTGTCTAAGAACCTTAGGCATTTTTCTCATTTTTCACTGTCTGTATATCCCAATGCAAGAACTTAAGCAGCTTTCCTTGTGTGAGGTAAAATCTGCCCATATAACAAACAATTGTAGACTTTATCATTATTGTTTGAGTGACTTCTTCTTTGGAAGTATCTTAGTATCCCAAAAGTGGGATCCTAATGGACTTAGATATGTGGACTTAGATAATGTGATCTCGCCACCTCATAAAAGATCTTCTTCGATGGTAACTGAAGAGTAACTATGGTACAGTGGATAGATAAAGTAACAGATTTGCAGTCAGAAAATCCTGGGTATACATGCTCCTCAGCCACTTTCTAGGTATGTGACTTTAATGGGGCCAAATAACCTTTCTCAGCCTTAGTTTACTCATCTGCAAAATGGAAATAGTAAGAAATAATAGATGTGAATTGTTTGAAATCCTAATGTAAACATCAGATATATCATTATGATATATGTTAAAGTGCTTTAATAAGTTAGAAGAATATACACATATAAATTATTATTCTATTATTATTCAATTTGGGCTCCCAAGCTCACTAAGGAGTGTTGGAATACATGAGAGCCACCTGACAGTGACTGCTGAAGATCCACCCCAAAATGGATCTCCTCTTGTGAGAGGATGATACAAGGAGACTGAGAAGTAGTTGCTGTTCTCTGACTTCTTGAGAGGCCCTTGCATTTTCTGACCTCTCTTCTCTTCGCTCTGCCTTCAATTTATCTCATTCCCAATCCACAACACTTGTGTCAGCAAAGGCTGCCTTGCAACTCCTTCAGATGTTATAATCCACAGCTGTGGGGGCTCTCAGAGAATTGACCTGTCCCTTAACAATCCCCCCCCTTTTTTTTTGATGTTTTTCTCCCCCACAGCATGGTCTGCACACTGAGGAATGCAAGCAGCACTATCACTTCTGGATAGTTGTAGCAGGTGTTGATCTTGTGAAATATCATGGAGGCAAACTTTCAAACGGAGAAGAGGATTGTAGTGAGAATAGACTTTTAAGTCTCTCATCAGTCTCCAGGCTCGGCCCTTTGATGTGATGGCCCATTTGATTACCCCGACTAAAAGAGTCTTGCTGGGGCTCTTCTTCCTTAACTCTGGAAGGATCCTTCTTATGAACAGCTCTGATTCTTCTTGTAATTCTTACCCCACGTTTAGGTGCCATATGTTGGAATACACGGGAGCTGTTGAAATACATGGGAGCCACCTGACAGTGGCTACACTGCCACTGACATTGATGAGCTGCAGCTAAAGGCTGGCAACGTGGTGCTGGCGATTCCCTTTGAGAACCCAGAGGAGCAGGATGAAGGCTGGTTGATGGATGTGAAGAAGAGTGACTGGCACCAGCATAAGAAGCTGAAAAAAAGCTGGATTTCCCAGAGAACTTCATGGAAAAACTCCAGTGAGAGCTGGAGTCATCACTCTTCTTTCAAGAGGAGTGAAGCCCCCTTTCTCTCCCCCCTCCAAAAATGTGTTTTTCTAGGCACTTTCTTTTTTTTAAGACACAATCTTTCATTTTCATTTTGTGTTTCATTAAAAATAATTTTGTATTTTTTTATGACAATAATTTATGACAATCATTAAATAAGGCAAAGAATGATTACAACCTTCATATGAAGGACATGCCCAGACTATAATATCAAGAATCCATCAAATACCAAAAATAGTAATTAAATGGTTAGCAACTAACTTCACAACAAGCATTATTAAGCAATCAATATATTCCAAGCATTGTGCTAGTTGCTAAAGGTATAAAGATAAACACTTATTAGTCCCTACCCTCAAGGAATTTATATTCTACTTAAAATCTGCTACATTATCCATATTAAAGTTCATCATTCTTCCTTGATCTTTTTCTAGAAGCTGCCAATGTACAAAGTTGTTACAAATAAGGAAACTCTTAAAAGGAACTAATAACTTTAAAGTAGGAAATCAAAGCCAGATTGACCAAAAGACTGAGAGATGTATGCACACAGTAGGTACTCATTTAATAATAACTCATTCACAAGAATTTAAAAGAAATAGGATAAATCTAGATATAGTGACTATAATAAGTTCTTAGGTGAATTATGAGTAATTTCTTGGCTTATTTTAAGATTAATCATAAAAAAAGATCTGAGTCATGCATTCAGGACCCAAATGCTGGTAGATAATTAAGAAGTAGGTTTTTCTTCCCAACACTCTTTAGGAAAGAGAGTGCATGGCACAAATCCAACATATCTTTAGGAAAATATTCCTCACACTATGTTATTTCTGAGCATTTCTTCACAAAAGGAAGAAAACCCCATGATATTGCATTATTTGAGTATAATGAGATGCAGATAGCCAGGAAGGTCTTTATTAACTTGCTTAAGGAGAGAGCCTGAGTGGCTTAGAGGATAAAGCCCTGGATTTCTCTTTTGAAACCCCAGTGGGAGTTTAATTTACAATCCAGCATAGAGATACACAATACACAATAGCTGCTTGCTTTAACATGTTGATAATATGAAAAATATTTACTGGTTATGAAGGATAATCCACTTCTGAAAAGGCAGCATTCTTTTCAGGATACCAGGTACAATGTATTCCTCTTCAACTAATTCATTGGAGAATATCACAGAGGTAATGGTTTCTTTGCCAGGATTGAGCTCATTTCAGAGATGATAAAATATATATACAAAATCCAAGCTTGGCAATGTGACTGACAATTCACAGGCAATAAAAAGCAAATTGTTAAAGCACCTGCCAACAGCAATTCCTAGCAATGGGGTGTTTTTTGGTATAAGGTATCAATATTCCACAGGGATCCTCAAAATGTCAGATGAAAGTGAAGAAAATCTCTAGATGTTAGGCAAACTCTTTATGGCAAAGTTATCATAGATTGTAGACAAGAATTGAACCAATTTTAAAGGATAATATGGCCTATGCTTTGTATTGTTAGAGGGGTTAGATTTATACAAGCATCTGAGCATTTAGATACACAATTGCTTCTGATGACTGCTGCTTTGGTTGGTCTTTGAAGACTCATTTTTATGGCCTTCAAAGTGACCACTTCTAAAGTGACATAATATAGTAGTAAGTAAGAAGCCAAAGGAATGGAATTCATAAGATAGATAATGGTAAGATTTTTAGAGAAGAAAGAGACCTTCAAGATCATCCAATCCACTGCCTTTATTCTACAGATGAAGAAATGAAAGCAACGATTGTTTAAAAGATCTGGTCAATCCTTTTTAGTGGTAAATCTACGCTCTAGCTCTGGTTTTCTGGCTTTTGATTCATCCTTCTTTATAGTCACTTTATTGATATTTACTTTGGTTTAATTTATCTCCATTTCCTTATCTAATGTATTTCAGGAAGAAGTATGACTCCTTGTCTTATTTATGCATTGTCATGGGTAGCCTAGTCCTGTGTTACTTGTATGGTAGGATCTGAGAAGCTTTGCCAAATGTTCTTGTGACTTTCTCTGAAATCCCTATGAGGAGATTCATTCAGTGGATTAAGGCATTATATTTCCAAGAATCCTTCTCTATAATTTAGGTAATTTAGAGAAGGGGAACCTCCAGGATCATTGTCTGTACTTGTCCCTCACATCCCTTTTATTAAATACAGAACCCTGAGGGAATAAGAAGCAGAATAGCAAAATGTTGATTTGTTATAAAATAAAATATATCTAACGCTGAGCTTCATCCTTTCTGGAGGAGGCAATACAACAATGAAGGATATAAGGAAGCCCAAGTAAGCAGAATAAATGAATGATAGAATTGGATTTTGATTTTAATTCTTTCATCTATAAAGTTGTAGATGATTAGACTAACTGATATCTACAATTCTTTCCAGTTCTGAATTGTAGAAAGAGTATTGATTCTGGGTCAGAGGACTTGAGTTCACATTCTGCCTCTGATGATGTGACATGAGACAAGTCATGTTCTATACCTCTATTTCCTCATCTGTAAAATAAAGTACTTAGATTACATAGTCTTTAAGGATACTTCAAGTTCTATATTTATGATTTTTATGTACTGGGGGGACACATAGAATGGGCATGTGAGGGAAGATAGAAGGGTACAGAGAGACACTATATTTAATTTATAATTTGTTTTAGATTATTACCATATGCTGGGAATACACCTTCTTGGAACACAAAAAAAGAGACATTTTATATGACCTCCTTTAATATCTTCTCTTGGTGCTATGCTTGTATTTGACTTCCTTTTACCTTTTGCAATTATCTTGGCTCTAATAATTTTCCACATTGGATTTCTGCAGAGGAAAATGTTATTGCATTTTCTTAGGAACTATGGAGAGGAGAATAGAGGCATTGGGAAGAATGAAGAACCAATTTTGTCACAGTGTGTAATTACTATAATTTTATAATTTTAGGCTTTAGAATTGAAAGGTATCTCAAGTTTCATTTAATCTCACCTTTTCATTCTAAAGATGAGAAAATAATTCCAAAAATATCATCTGTCTAAATTCCCATAGGCTCTAAGTAGCAAAATTAGAATTTGAACCCACATCCTCTGATTTCATACCCAATGTTCTTTCTGTTATATCACACAATTTCTCTTAATCTGATATTTGTGTAGAACTTTACAATTTATAAAACATTTTTATAGTTGTTTCATTAGATGATTATAGCCTTCTGGATAAGGTAGGTATTATCTTTTTTTTTTTTTTTTCTCAAGTAGCTTCCAATTTAATTAAGGGAAATAAGTTCAAAAATAAGTATCTGTGGTGTTCTCTTCTTTTATATAATATATGATGATTCTCTGTGAGCAGGTCTCTTGGGGAGGTTTTCTGGAGGCAGTCTTAGTTTCGGTTCAGAGTAATAATCACTGCAAATACAGCCAGCTGATAAAATCCAAATGTTTATTTCTTATCTCTTTCCAAGCCTGGTTAGCTTTCTTAGAAGCCTTTCTCTCTCCTTGGTTCTAAGAGCTCTTGCAGCTTTGTCCTTTGCTTCTGCCTCCGTTTTCTTCAGCCTCCAGCCAGCACAAAGGTGGAAGATGGAATGAATCTGACTCCACCTCCGAGAGTGGACTTGTGGGCTTCCTCCCAGAGTGCTCTGTCTCTCCATCAATCTTCGGAAGTGACTTCTGGCTGTAGCTCAACTCCGACTCATGGCTTTTTCTGAACTAACCTGAAGCTAAGAGCTTTATATATGAACTCCCAAAGGTTGACTCCTCCTCTGAGGGAGGGATTAAGGGAGGTGTGAATTCACAAAGTTACAAAGTTAACTTTGTGAATCTCCCATATTTGTGAACTTCAATGAGTATTTAAATACATTAGTGAGTTACAGAATTTGCTAAGTACCTTGCTAAATTAGGCAACTGATTTACCACTTTGTAACGATTCACTCTAAGGTGTGAACCAATAAGCATTGTATCAATTCCATTGAGTTAACACTAGGATTCTAACATCTCCCTTTAGTTATCACCTTGTTTCAAGTTCTGGCTCATAACAAGTATCAAAGAGGGGAAAATAAGAAATATTAAGAAAATTAATAAGAAAAATTAAGAAAATAACAAATAATAAGAAAATCCATGTAAAGGCCACATGAAGTGTTAGAGGAGAAAAGGAAAAGTTCACTTTCACCACTGTTTGGAAGGCAGGTATTATGAACTCTATTCAGTTGATGAGGAAATGTACCAAAGAGTTTAAGAGATTAGTCCATGTCCACATGTGAGAGCAGTGGCTGAATAAATCTAGATTGTGCAGGTCTCTTATCACTTCATTGTTGTTGAAGGAGAGGAGTTATGCGTCTACAAAATCAATTATAATTTTATGTATAAGGAAGCATAAGCTTCTCAGTTGGGAAATCAGGTCCAGTGTCTTATAAATAGCTGGACAACCACACAAAGAAGATGCTACAGATGACAATATATCAGGGTTATTGTCTGCAACATATCAGAACAATAAACAATTTGCAGTGTTCTAAATGCATTGCTAAAATACTACAGCCTATACTCTATAGAAAATGAATGTCTAATCTAGTACTTAATAAAAAGTAACTTAACTCATTTATAACCTAGTCACTGGGGAAGTCATAAATCCTGATTTTTAGAATGGAGGATAGAGAGTAAAGTTTCTTGTCTTCTGAGATTCTTTCTGGCTCAAGATCTATGTTCTTATGATCTCAAATGACTAGATTATCTGAATAATTAACCTAGTTTCTAGCTGATAAAAGTGCTAACCTCGTAATACAGATTACATAAATTACATTTTGGGGGGGGGGGGGAAGGAGGATGGACCTCTTGCTTTCATTTTTCTGAAGAATTTTCCATAATGAAACCTCCTCAACCAAAGTGGATCAGCAGCCTTTTGGTAATCTATAGATTCTGAGAGCTGATTACAAGGTCCCAATGGATTGAAGTAGACTAGCTTGAACTCAGTTTTTCCTTCCTTCAAAGTCAACTCTTTCTTCCTCCTCCTATCTCCACACTAATTCTCACCTTATGCTATGGTTGGTGCTTAATAAGGGGTTATTGAATTGCTGCATAGAAGTCAAGAACTTAGTACAAGATTATTTTCTCATTGCTAGAACTATTCACCCTATGTCAAAATTCAGCTTCATGGGCAGGGTGAGGAAAGAAAGCTTTATATCTCCAATGATTTCTGAATAAATGAGGAACTTACTTCCTGGGGATTTTAATCTAGCATTCCCCTCAGGATTGATGTGGAAAATCAGAAAAAAAAATCAGCAGTGTCTTCAGCAGAATTGCTAGAATGCTGAGGAAGGCTTCCATTTTTTTTTTTTTTAAACAGAAGAATGATTTATGCTAGTGAGATGCTAGCATACTGGATCAATGAGAAGAATCACACATCAGTAAACTCTGCTGTTTTTGTTCATACCCTTTTTAATTTTTATGCAACTTCATGCCACCACCTACTACAAATTAACAAATATATAGATAAAGAATTTGGAGGAGTGAAAAAAATATAACTATTCTAGATGGGGGAGCAAGAGGAAGGACTAAGAATGTTGGAGTAGCCAAAATGCTATGGATTGTCCTATTATAGGATGTTAAGATTTGCATAGGTGGGTCAATTTCCCAGGCTATCATCTCTTTAAAGTGTATCAGAGATTAAAGAGGGAGGGGAGGAAAAACAGGGAAAGTGGCAAAGGGACTTATATAAATCTGTTACCAGCACAAGGAACAGAAAATAGCAACTTCCAGATACTCTTCTTGAACAAATCATATATTCATGTTTGTTATTTCATGGATCTATGAAAATCTGCTTCTCATTGCTAAACAATTTCTAGGTAACAGCATTTAATTTGGTGCAGAAGCTTCTAACTTCATAAAATATTGATTTAAAATGCTATTGTGCATCTTTTTGAACTCTGATCTTTCGTACTTAGTTCTTTTTTGATGAAATATTTAGAAGTCCACACATTTTCTACATGAAAAGTAAATTTAGAGTGGTTATAGGGGGTGGCAGAGTGGGTTGATTGTATTAGGTGCACCCTCTGGAGACATTTGCTGTAATATTGAGAATCCTGCATAGTGCATTGTGATTTTGGTGGAAACCTAACTCCTGAGAAATATTTTATTTGAATTATGAAAAATATTTAATGGTTTTCAGAGACAAGTTGTTTTTGTGATGCGTTACAACCCACTGTCCATAACAATTTAAATGCTTTGAGCACTGAGGATAAGCTTTCCTAAAGAACATTTTTTGGGAGGGAGGGCTGAGGAGTGATGGTGGAAAGAAAACAGGGAAGAGGAGAGATTGCTGTTTATTTTTCCTATGCTAGTCATATAGAAAACAAGTATGTCACATCACCCAACAGATGAGTTTTCATTATCTTTAAATCTGCAACTCCAAAAGAACAAAACACTGAGGAGCTACAATGCTATAAAAAAGATCAGATAATCCAGCTGGAGTCTTGTGTTTGAATCATGATTGTCATTAGTCAGCTAGATGGCAGAGGATCTGTCATTTCATCTCTCTAGGCCTTAATTTTCTCATTTATAAAGTGAGGATAATGAACTTGATTCTCTCTAAGATCCTTTATAAATTATTTTTTGAAATAATATTTAAAATATTTCTAACTCGTTATTTACAATAATTTGGATATGAGATGTCTGATTCTAATTAGGTAAAAATGACTTCAACACTGGTGTCTAATAGACAATTCTGGAATGTCAAAATATTATTTTATTTATAGTAAAGAATTTTAGCACATATTTACATATTCAACAAAAATATTAAAGAGTTGTTTATATGCAGAGCAATATTGTGGATTACGTTTATCATAAATTTGTCTTATTTTAATTATTGTTACTCATTTATACTTTGTAATCAAAAATTTATAGCATTTGAAAAATAATAAAATTGAATTCTTTTAAAAGAATTCCAACATGTATATATTTCACAGATTCACATATAATTTCCTCAAATGCTTTTTTTCTTAAACAAATTATTATCTCTGCTTGTAATTTGGATAGATCTGAATGCTGCTTTTTTTCCTGGCAAATTTTCTATCTTTCAAAGAAGGATGAGTTCAGCCAGGTACCAAAGTACCAATTAGTACAATGAGGCACCCTAGTGGCTTCAAAGAGTTAATACATCTCTCTATTAACCAAAATGAATCATGTGTAACATGCTGGGAATAAAGAAATCAGGAATTATATACATGTGTATATCAGAGATTTTTCAGCACTATATAGAACTAAATATTTTGAACATTAATGGGATAATGGTATGTGAAAAGGTATAAAAACTAAGCATTCAATAATGCTTAGTTTTTAAAAGGCAATTTATCAAGTAGCTATTGTATTGGTAGAAATATAGCCAGTACTTTTCCATACAAATCTAGATTGTTTGAAACCTGAACACAGCCTATAATCATGCTCCTAGTAAAAGGATGATAATTACAATGCGCACAAAGAGAATAGTAATGATAAAATTAGTAAAACATTTCTATTTAAATGGAAAGGAATATTAAAACACTTTTATGTTAAACATATTTTACATAGCAATCTTGTGTATTTTTCTTTACATACACAGATTTACCCATGCTTCTCCACCCTCTCCACTTTTGTTCTTTCATTCTCTTATTTTTCTTTCAAGAATATCTGATTTTAGGGACATAGCATATTTGGAAATGACTTAGATTTTTAGCTATATAATCCATTTCTACATTTTATAATATTCTTATAAGCCTTAAAGTAGGTACTGGCACATGTGAATTGGGGAGCCCAGTTGCTTCCTTCTAAATTCTACAACCCTCTCCCCCATTTTACTTCTCAAGTTAGCATTTCTTTCCTATCATTTTTCTTTGTATCAAGTTCAATTGATACCAAACCTCTGATACAAAAACATTCTATCTCCACCTTTGATGAAGAACCCTGCACTACATCAAAACTCCTTAATCCACATATAGAAATACAGTTTTGCATATGCCTACTATAATTGGAGAATTTGGAAAATTCTGTAAACCTCCCACCACATATATTAAATTCTACAAAAATATTATTTGAAAAATGAATGATTGGCTTTTAAGAAAATTTTTTTCACTCTTTTGTGTTTTCTTTATGTAAACCCATGTAATATTGACATTTCTCTCTACTTGATAAACTTATATAGAAAATGATAGCTTCTTTAATATAATCTATATTATTTGTCTAAATTCAATATAGTATAAACATTTAGAAGTGTGTGTATGTATGTATGTTTGTAAAATACACAAGATGAGAGAGAGATAGATAAGAGCCAGACAGAGACATGGACACAGAGAGACAGATTGAAAAAATAATGGCCATTCTTTCCCAAAGAACACTTTCTTTTTTTGGGGGGGGGGAGGGGTGGAGAAAGTAAAGGGAAGAGGAGAGATTGTTGTTTATTTTTCCTATGCTAGTCATATAGAAAAAAAAATATGTCACATTGCCCAACAGATAAGTTATTTCCTAAAGAACTTTTTTTGGGGTGCAGAAAGCATAGGGAAGAGGAGAGATTATTGTTTATTTTTCCTATGCTAGTCATATAGAAAACAAATATGTCACATCAACCAACAGGTAAGTTTACATTATTATTTTGAACTCAGGCAAGCCAAATCTGATTTGTTTAAAACTCTGAGTTCAGACTAGAAACCTGTTATTTTTCAGTATGACTCCTCTCTTTTCCTCTCTCTAACTTTTTTCCCCTCTCCCTCTTTCTTTCTCTCTCTCTTTCTGTTTCTTACTCTCTCTCTTCTTTTTATGTGTGCATATACATATATGTATATATATATATGATAAACATACATATTTAGGCGTCTATATGTATGTATCTCCTTTCAAAGAGATTTTATTTTAGGAATTCAATTTATTTTTAGGGGCAGCATATTTTTGTACTAACATGGTTTTATATTTCAGCTGGGGATTTTTGCAACTTTAAATTAATGATTCACAAAAGTTCAATAGTTCTATTTGCTCAAGGTCACTAAAATAAAGGAGATAAGGAGGATCTTCTGTAGACTATTGCAAAATATGCAAGAAATTGATTTTTTTTTTCAAATGGATTTGAGGGATGGATATAAGGGGTGAATTGGTCACTTATTGAAGTTATATATAGCAAAATAATTTCAGGTAAAAAAATTCAAATATAAAGTTAGTAACTTTAATTAGAAAAAAATTCAAATGTAAGGAAATTAAAATGGAATATTTAAATCCAAATAATATTGTCAGTTATTAATGACATTCTGTTTTTTCAGAAGAAATGTAATTAACTTTACAATTTTGGGGGGAATATGGTAATAATCATATAAAAAGTTTTTAGAACTATAACTAGGAATTTTGGAAAAAAGACAAGTAGCATAACCAAAGGCAATGGACATTAAAAGGGCACAGACTTTGAGATACCACAAGGCATCTTGTGATTCACTCCTCCTTCCAAGGCACATGAAGATGGACCATTTTTAAAATTTTAACTATAAACAGTAAGTTATTTCTTTTTTTTTTTAAGATAAATTACTATTTTTTTTCAGTTAGCAAGTATATATTTTTCTTGATCTCTCCAACCCCCAACCACTGAAAATAAAGAAGGAAAGGAAGGCAAGGCAAGAGAAGAAGAGAGGAGTGGAGAATAGAAGAGAGGAGAGCACAGGAGAGGTGAGAAGAGGAAGGAAAGGAGGGGACTGGAGAAGAGGGAAGGAGAGGGGAAGAGAAGAAAGAGGAGGAATAGTGAGGAGGGAAAGGAATGGAAGAAAGGTCTTTTATCATATAAATACAATTAAATAAACAATTTGCTTGACAATCAAGAAGTCTGGTTACTTTACAATGGTAGAATTACCAAAGCAAACAGAATGGCACTTTTGAGGCCTTACTGAATGGACTTATTGAAGACCTGTTTCCAACTTTGCCCTTTCCATAATTTTCTAAATTTTCTCACTTTGTGACAAAGGCTAGCTCCCCCTAACGACAATGACAACAACACCATTTTGTGTGTATGTATATTTGTATTGCTATGAGGGGTTTATCAATTAGTCTTACTTATTTTCCCTTTTCCATATAAGCTATAACTCCTTTTTTTATCATACTCAAGAAAAATTCAAATAATCTATATTATGTTTCTGGAATACTGCTAGAGAACACACAAATATTTCCCACATCACAGACTATTACTAGGTATAAAAGTCTCCAATGGGTTGGAAAACAGAAATCTTTTGGATGAGGATGAACTTGTTTGTTTCATGTTCCTCAATTTTCTCTTCTACCTACTGTGTTAGATGGGGAAGTTGCCAATTCATATCTTTATGAAAAAGTCATAAAGAAGCTCAAAGCAATTTTTTTCAATTAAAGAATACCTCATAAAAAAAGCTCACAAAAGGAAAATATATCTTATAATTTCACAGTCAAGATAACAATATTGTATTTGAGATTCTAATATGTGTTACTGAATGCTGGCTATGTTACAATAGGGACAAACAATTAGTAAATTCATGTTTCATCCTTATATTTATACCTCAGAACTTTATAAGAGTACTATCCTTATAGCTCTTACCATGAAGTTGCCTTATAACATGATCTTCCTTTTATTTCTTTAAACCTTCTTGGATAGCTTCAATAAAATCTTGTCAATTTTTAGGTTCTAAGTGTAGTGCTAAACTAAGCTTTGTGTGTACAGTGGCTAAAATGCTGGACCACGGGTTAGGAAGACTCAACTTCCAGAGTTCAAATCTAGCCTTTATTGCTTGCTAGCTGTATGATCCTATACAAGGTACTTAACCTTGTTTGCTTCAGTTTCTTTATCTGTAAAATAAGCTGAAGGAGGAAATGGCAAATCACTCCAGTATCTTTGCCAAGAAAACCCCAAATGGGGTCACAAAGAATCAAATAAAATGAAGCAAACAAGCAACAAAAAATTATAAAGGCTAATATTTCAATGTAAGATTTGTAAAAAACAAAAATCTTTGCAGATGAAAATTCAATTTCTTTTATTAATGGTTATTGAGGAAAAAACTAAGCAAAGACCAACAAACTTTAAGATGGGTATATAAATTTTACATAAAGAGTGGCATAATAAATAATTAGGGAGAGAAAGAACTTTTAGTACTATGGATAGAAGAAACAGTATATCGATTAGAGAACAGAATCGGCAAAGATGAGATGGATAATTTTTGATTACATAAAATTAAGAAATTTTGTACAAACAAAACTTAAATTCACAGCTAAAATCAGAGGGAAAGCAGATAAGTGGGAAGAAAATCTGTGTAGTAAGTTTTGCTGTAAAGGCATAATTTCTATGAAATATGAGGACATTATTGAAATGTATAAGAATAAAAACTTACAATTTTTAAATGGTCAAAAAACATGGAAAGGCAACTTTTAAGGAAAGAAAAATTAAGATTTCAATAACCATGGGAAAAATACTTCATTAATAATTAGAGATAGGCAGATTAAGTTAACTCTGATGTTTTTCCTAACATCAAAGGTAATTTTTTAAAAAATGGCAAATATTGGAAGGACATTAGGGAAATAGGCACATTAATAGTATAGCTATGACTTAAAACAGCCATTCTAGATACTAATGTGAAATGATACCTTAAATTTAGTAAAGTGTGCAATCTTTGATTCCAAAGTTTATACTCCAACTTAGTAGAAGAAAGGAGAAAATTACTCATGAGCAAAAATAAACTATTGTTGAATTGAATTATGAAGACATGCTAGTATTTTGTCATTCACCTTCTTTTACTTCTTTTAGTCATTAATGATAATCTAGCTGAACAAATCTTTACAATTTTAACTGAATTGTTGATAGATAAGCTCTTTCTCTGACCTTTCCTTTGACGAGATCACCCACTGCCCATTCAAGGGTCAGAGGAAAAAGTCTTGTGGAATATATTCTATTTAATCTTTTTTTTTTTTTTTGCTAATGTCCCTGTTCTGTCTCCTTGCTGATCACTGAATCTGCTTCCTCTCCAAACTCTACACTTATGAGAGTGGTGTCAGAATTGTGATTTTATTCAAGGTCCTCTTGCCAATTCTCCTGAATTATAGATAAAGCTGTTAACACTATTTGTCTGAACAGAAAGTTACCAACTTCAGTCCTCATGATGGAGGACCTGGTTTACCTTCTATTCTATCACTGGTAAGGTACTTTAGGTTTTATTAACTATTGTATAATTACATCTCTAGACATCTGAGTATTACTATCTGACTTACTGATATTCCTTAAGGACCCTGGATCTTGGTATTTGCTTCTCTGGAATACCTTCTAGCACTTCTGAGCTTTTCCTTCCGTGAATTAGTTGTATATATATATTTTTTTTTTCTTTGTTTTGTTTTATTTTGTTTTTTAATGTGCTGTCTCTTGCAATTAGACTATAAATTCGTAAGAGCAGGGTCTCTGTTTCACTTGTCTGTTTAGCTGGCATTTAACAGTGCTTTGCACATATTAAGTACTTAATATATATGTTTTTCCTTCTGTAATCTATTCATTCAACTAAAATTGGCTTAAATCAATTAAGGGAAATTTCCAGGTAGTATTCACTTCCTTTTATAAATGAGGAAATTGAGGGTTATAAAGGTGAAGTAATATATCCATAATCATCATGCTAGTATGATAAAGAGGGGGGAAAAAGTAAATCATTAAAGAGAATGGTTTGATAGACAAAGCACAGCTCATGAATGTTATACATATATGTCTGCAAGTTAACATGATTCAGTAATGAGGAAGGTAAGCACCTTGTGGATGAGTTGCTGTTATGCAGGTAATTATTAATAAGGATAAACCAAACACTGCATAGAAATGCTAATATTTACCTTATTCTTATTTAGTGAATACAGTTTTATTCTAATACTCAAACCTTTTCTTAGCTTTGAATTTCTCTATCTATAAAGTGAGAACCCTAGTGCTTAACTAATTTCCTATTCTGTCAACATCACATTTAACAAATGCTTAAAAGAAATCATTAAAAATAATAGTAATCAAAACAATGCATTTATATATGCTTATATATTATGTTGTGAATTATATGCATATGTACATGTGTATATTTATATGTGTGTGTATATATATATATATATACATATACATATATATATATATATATATATATGAATCATTATAAACTTTTAGGGTTATAAAGCACTTAACAAATATCATCTCACTTTTTCCTCACAATAACCCTTAGAAGTAGATGCTACTATTATCCCCATTTTACAGATAAGATCACTGAGCCAGACAGAAATTAAATAACTTGTCCAATAGCTAGTAACTGTTGGAGGCTAGATTGAACTCAAGTTTTCTTGACTCCAGATCTAATACTTTTATCTACTTCAACATCTACTATGATTATTCTACTATATTTTCTTAAATAGGAACAAAGAATAAAATAGTTCCTGATTACTTACTTTCAGGTTCTCTAATTTTCCTTCCTGCTGCAGACTTTCGAAGCACACTCCGTCCTGAGTTAAACAGGCTTGTTAACTCATCTAGAGGACTGGTTAATGGTCTTGAATTTGGAGGGCTGTATGGTAGTGGAGAGGATGAACCAGAATTGGGTTTTCTGTGCTCAACTTTTGCCACCTTTCCAGGGGAATAGGGCATCTGAGAGAATGAGCTGGAAGAGACTGCACCATGGGTGGAATTTGGTTTCTGAGGTACTTTGGGCAACTCTGAATTTGTCACTGCTTTCCCAGCATTAGCAAAAAATGGAACATGAGTTTCTGGGGGGAAAGTAAAATGTGTGGAAGGTCGAAAAGCACCAGGTAGAGGCACGGGAGGAGGTGGTAGTGGAGGAGGAGGTGGAGTTGAAGGAGGAGAAACTTTGTTTGAAACATTAAATACCATCAGACCAGGGGATGATGGTCTGTCATTCTCCCCTTTCTGATTTTTGGAGTACTGTGGAGACAAGGGACTTGATCCATCTGACTGCACAGGGTATTTCAGATTGGTTTCTAGAACAGGAAGCTTTTTGACCTCCAAAGGTGTTAAAGGTGACTCATCAGATGCTGGAGAGCAGGTCACTGGGGTTGGAGGAAAGACCAGAAGTGGAGGTCTATGAGGAAGTAGATTTGGAAAAGGTGGTGGAATGTCACAAGTATCTCTAAAGGTCCCTATGGTTTGACTGTTTATGTCAGCATCATCAACAGCTAGAGGTTTGTGGCAATCAAAAAACAGTGGTGGGGATCCAGTTACTAGTGGAATAATTCCCAAAGTATTTGTGCTGCTTTCTTCTGGCAAAAAATATTTCATTTCTTCATAAACAGATTCCCCTTGATCTGGGCTGTCTGTCTCAGTGGAAGTGTTCTTTATTATGTTCCCTACCATTTCTATGTACACTGGTTCACTCTCCTCTTCTTCCTCTTGAGACATATACAAATTGAGGATTCCCTGATGTGGCCCATCTGAAGAAGAAGCTCTCTGCATTGTCATCATGTCCTGGTAGCCTACTTTATTTACAGCACTTAAGTATTTTGCTTCTCCAGGCTTTTGTGCTGGTATCTCTTCATATGAGCCACTAAGCTTTGTGTTGGGGCTTCTCTTGGGCTTTCGGGGAGGAATCTTTTTCATTGTGCTGTAATCATCACTATGTGGTCTAGGCCGGGTCAACACTAGAATAGAAAAAGAAACAGGTAGAGCTGAGATTCCTCAAATAATTGACAGCTTGCACATGTAACTTAGCTTGGACTTAACTCTTCATAGATTTTACTGTTTCAGATTCTACTAAGTTCTAGACTATATTTCTCTTCAACAATGTAGTAGAGTACCTTCGGGGTCCTAAGCAAAACTCACTTTATTCTCTGCAAAAGGAGAACATCAATATTTTCAATATCAAGATCAATATTAATTAGTTGTTAGTATTGATAAAAGTAACAGCTTATTCATGAGAAAAAGGGAGATAGTTGGATAATAAAATTATATTTGAGTACATCTAATCATGTCTTTACCCTGCTTGAGGAGGATTTAAACACATTAGATTGAGAAAAAATGGGATGGTGATACACAAAGTAATTGAGGCTATACTTAACTGTGATTGTTCAAAGAATTTGTTCAAAGTATCTCAGAAACCTAATTCTACTTTTGCTGAAGGTTCATTTAGCTTACTCTCTAAGTTGTCTTATTCTCTTGTGAAAATGATGAATGCTAAGTACAGAAAGTTCAGTTCCAAAGAATCCTTATAGTTTTTTATATAAGTGCTTTTTCAGAAAAAACAAACAAACAAAAAACCTCCTTTGTTTGGCACTGATATACCTTCACAATCTGATTCCAATTTATCTTTCTAGGTTGGTTACACATTTTTGTTTTTTTTTTTATCCCTGCTTCTCTATCTCTGTCACTGTCTCTCTTTTGTCTATAACTTGTACTCTATAGTTTAGTCAATCTGCTGTGCTTTTCATGATATTTCATTTCTCATTTTCATGCCCTTGTACTGTTTTTTCACCTATCCTAAAATATAATAATTCACTTCTTCTCAGAAACCTTGCTCCCTTCAAGGCCCAGCTTAAGAGCAAATCTCTTCAGATGCTTTTCCAAATTCTCCAATTACTGATAGGACTGGTATAATTACGTAATTATTCTGTATATATCAACTTTAGCCACAAAATAGAAGGTAAGCTCATTGAGGGCAGATACTACCTCAATTTTAAATTTTTTTACACAAAGAATTAAACAGAATAAGTGTGTGTAAAAATACCTATTAAGTGATTCATTTTTATAGGCAAAGAAACTAAGTATAGAAATGAACTGACTTTAGTTGAAGACACATAGAAAATTACTCTCAGAGGCAGAGCTAATGCTATTGGTTAACTAGATTGTTTTGATAGATGGATAAAAATGATTGTAGTTCAAAGAATAAATTTGCTTAAAGTTTACTTTGGTTGTTATTAAAATAATACAAAAAAGCAAGCAAATGGGGTAGCTAGGTGGCACAGTGGATAAAGCACCAGCCCTGAAGTCAAGAGGACTTGAGTTCAAATTTGACCTCAGACACTTAACACTTCCTAGCTTTGTGACCCTGAGCAAGTCACTTAACCCCAATTGCTTCAGAAAAAAAAAGCAAACAAATAATAAGTCATTAATGGGGACCAAAAAAACCTGAAATATAAATGATGAGAAATCTTTCTGAGACAGAAACAGATAGAGACAGAGAAAGAGAGACATACACACACACACACACACACACACACACACACGCACACACACACACAGAGAGAGAGAGAGAGAGAGAGAGAGAGAGAGAGAGAGAGAATAAAGTAATGCCAAATTATCAAACAGTGTAGGAATCAATTAATCAATCAGAGGCAAAATTAAGTTGGAAAAACAAAGTTAAGGGAGTAAATGGATACTCTTGCTAATCTGATTTGTAGGTACAAAAAACATAATAGAATTTTTTGAAGGGTGATTTATTTTATGCAAGCAATAATGAAGAATATCTTATTGAATAAGGTAACTTTATTAAATAAATACAATCTCTAGAAATAGTGAGAATTGTTTTATATAATAATGTTATTTTATAAACTACATTGAATTTTGAAAAAACTTGACAAATTTCATTATTCTATATTTTTAAACTATTAATGTTTACAGAAAGTCTCTTTTGTGAATATCAACTTTTCATACATTTCTGAATTATTTAACTAAGAAAATGGAATGTATTGTTCATTTCAAATAGGGCCCTTAAATAGTTAAGGTCCTTCAACAAAACCTAACAAAAAGAACTCTAAATCTCTAGTAATGGGGAAAAAAGTCAGTTTTAAATAAATGGAACTCCTGAGAACTAGTAAATGAAGGGAACTAGTAAAATGAGCTAATGTCCATAGTAAGTAAAATGTCCTTTACTATATATATCATTACCTGGTCGTGGTGGTTGTTTTTCAAAGCACACAAGTATGAAGTCCCTGACAGTTCAGTGGAATGAATATAGCATTTTAAAATTGTTCTCAGTAAGTTAGAGACCTTTAGTTCATAAGTAGCTTCTTTTTGAAAAGTTTTTGCTCTATTCCAAATGTGACCCAAAAGACCAATATTTGGACAGATAAACTATAGATTCTATGGAAAGTTTAGCTTAATCACATATTGAGATTAAATAATCATAATGACCACAAATACAAATCCTAGCTACATTCAATTCAGTTTAATGATGTATAGTTATTTAGAAATATTGAGCTTTATTGATTGATCTCCATTCCAAACCAAGTTATTCTTTGAAAAAAATGTTTGTCTACTGAACTTTAAGGAAACAGCAACTACAAAAATAACAACTCAATAACTTCATATCTCACCAAAGAAGCCCGAATAATGTGATTATTATAGGTCTACATGGGTCAAGTTGTGTCCAATTTAAATGGAATTTTCGTATGATCACAATGAAAAAATAAAAGATAGAACTCTTAAATCATGTATCTTATCCTGGCTCCTCATATACCAGGAACTACAGAAGAATTATTTTACAAGAATCCTTTGTGTTTTGTTTTTCTTTTCTATTCTTGAGAGGAATGTTTGAGGTTATTTTTAAGTTGTTCCATTTGCATAAATATACATGTCATATTTTTTTAACCTCGTTGAAGCCCAGGAATCCAGTAAAGTTCACTTTCATAAAACAAAGAATTGAATAGATAATGATATTCCAAAATGGCAAGCAACATTTTTGACCACATTTACTACAGGTGCAAAAATTCAGTTATAATTGGATGACAAATGGAAGGTCTCTGAAAAATTTAAGAATCTGTTGGAACCTCATTATAAGATTATTTGGGAAGATTATGTTCCAGTACAGTATTACAGGTGGTGAAAGAACACTTAACTGCCTGTCTGGTACATTCAATAATACATTTCCCAAGATTTAGTACTCATGGTTCAGATAGATGACGCCTTTTACCACATTTTCAAAGGAAAATATAATGAAATTCCAATTGAAAATCAGGTGAGCAAAATGAATGCAATGTATTGTTTAATAAAACCACACAAACTCTCTATCTCTGTACAAGAGGCTGGAAAGCATGCATGTATGTATGTATGGTGTGTATATATATATATATATATATATATAATATGTACATGTAAAATAGTATATTACATTATCCACTTGATTTTCTCATGTAGATATCAGCCGAACTCACTCAGGAGGTTTTGTAATGGTTCAGTGCCTAATATGATCAGTATTGTTTTATCTTCCAATAGGAGCATCTGGAGAAGCTTATCCAAAGGGAATTCCTTTCCCATTTAAATTTGACACTGAGAATTCTGTATGGCAAAGATGAATACTTCTTTGTTTTAATCCCTAATTATTTACCAAAAAAACCCATTTTACATAAAAATACAATCATTTTAACACGAGTGTATAATTGCAAATATTTGAGCCTATTTGCATCAAGGAAGTCTTCACATTTAGGCTCTATTGCCTATAATGGACATCTAAGACAGATTTGGATACAGCATCCTGGACTCTTAGGTTATGTCTTTTTCAACTTCACCACATTGCTTCTTTGCTAAGAATCTTTTCTAGCTCACTTTTAGTTCTCCAATTTGAAAGGGACTTCATTTTTGCATAAACTGCCTTCTATTTTTTTCTAGAATCATATAAAGCAAATCTAAAGTAAAAATTATGTCATAATTAATCCACAAGTTAGCACTTGAAGGGTCCCTCATAGTGTCCTGACTTTTTGTTGTAAAAACTGGCAACAGACAGTTGCAAAGAAATTGGGTATATTATCAGTATAGTAGAACTCATATACCACTACAAATTGTAACTGAGTTGAGATATCTGGAAAATAATTTTGCATAGATGATTTTTGTGAAGATTCAAAATTTGAAAGCTCCCTAAAGAAAATGTGATCTATTGGGTTTTGTATATGATTTGATTGATACATCAGTTAATTAATCTTACATTTTATTCATCTAGAACAAGAGTATTTTAACTAAGTTATAGATTGGATAAAGATCCAGTTCAAGTCAGGAATACTTGAATTTAAATTTGGCTTCAAACATTTACTGACTATGAGATCCTGGGCAAGTCATTCAACCTTTGTTTGTCTCAGTTTTTTCATCTGTAAAATGGACATAATGATAGTACCCACCTACCAAGATTGTTGTGAAGATCAAAAGAGCTAATAACTGTAGAGCACATAACACAGTACTTAGTAAAGGATAAGTACTATATAAATATTAGATATAAATAATTTTAATTCTCTGATTATAAATTAATTCTTCCTCAGCATACTCATGCTTGACTTAAAAAAAAAAGTTACTTTGCTCTATCTCAATTAATTCTGCTTTTAACATTTGTCTTTAGAATAAACAAAAAAAGACTCCTGGAATATACTTTTCTGTCTCCTGATAACCCTTTACCTACATGTCAATGGATTCCTTTTTTCAAAGGATATTTTTAAATTTTATTTTCTTGAATCTCATTTATACTTCTATCCTGTATAATGTGCCCTTAATTTTGTTTAACAATTTTATTTCCTTTTCCCATTTCATCAACCACTGCATGTTATGTGATGACAATGATTTATACTATGCATGTCCTTTCCCACTCCCACTTCAATTCAATCAATAATATTTATTCTTTTCACCTTGATTTTTCTATCTTGAATAAAGCTACTATTAGTGGAGCTTCACCCTCATTTTCTCCTTTTATGGTATATTTTGTTTCTAATCTTGTTGTTTTATAATCATGCCATGGATTTTTCTATATGTAAATATGATTGTAAGAAGTATTTACTCCTCATCTGTCTAACTTATGATTTTCTTATTTATGTATGTATTTTTGTCATTCTTTTATTGTGTTTTGTCCCACAAACTTAATTTTGAAGACTACCACATTAAAATACCTAGAAGAAAATAAGGGAATGAGTAAGATTTATCCTGTCTACTCATCAGTGTTTTTATGAATTATTTAGAAGTAAATATCTTTGAGTAAGCACTGTGTAAGACAATATTGTTTGAGCTCAACAGTTCTAGCATATGATTCCTACACTTTCTAATTGCTTTCCACTATCAAATGTAAATTCCTTCCCTTGAACCCATTTTCCATATTCACTCCATGTTGTTTCTTATACTTGTTTATTTCTGTATTTACTCTCATCTTTATTTCCCAATGTAGCAGAACATAACATTTTCTTCAATCTTATTATTAATCATAGGATCATTTAGAGTTGAAAGAAATCTTTGAAATTATCAAGTCTAATCCTCTCATTTTACAGAAAAGTAAACTAAAGATATTCCCTAACTTGCCTTGGATCAAAAATCTAGGGTTGAGGTGGTCTTTTACTCTAGACTTATGTAACTTGTCAAATTGTCTTCTTCCAGGAGAATATTCTTATGCTTTCTTTCTCTGCATTTTTATCTTGTTGGCTAAAATTTAATTCTATTTTCTCTGATGTGTCTTATTTATTTTTAATAATACTAAAGATAAATAATTACTAATAAGCAATCATAATATAAATCAAGGGTAACTCCTGATGTAAATGAGTAGAAAATGTCTTGGATTGAGTATGCAATTTAACTTTAATCAATTAATTAAAGATATTGTTAGAATCTCAATATAGAAATTTACTTCTATAGATAGCACTAACTCAAGCTTGCAATTCGTTTAATAGGGATTTATTTCAATCATTGGCATGCTGAAATAGGTGTTGTCAGCCTAAATTTTGATGCAAAGAAAAACTAATGAAATGACTGGTTTTGATTTTGTTTGTTTGTTTGTTTGACTGAGAATGATATAAAGAACTCCTAGTAAGGAAACTTCCTCTACCAGTGTATATTAACACTTAGAGACTTTGTGTATTGCTTCAGGCACAGGTTATGTGACTTGTCAGGATCACACTATTAGTATGCATCATAGGTAGTATGTGTCTAAGTCTTGATTCTGGCATTTCTCTTTAAATAGAAAATTTGAAAAAAAATTCTAATTATAATTAGGTTGAAAATTTGTATTGTAAAAATGTGAAGTTTATTTTATGCACAGCTGTGTGTGTGTTGGAGGTCATGGAGAGGGCAGGGGGAGGGAGAATAGCATGAATTATCTTTTCCAATAGCAATAGAAATTTTAAGAAAATGTTATTTCCTTAGTGATTAAAAAGCCACTAGTAAACCAGCAATTAGATTTATTTCTCTTACAAATATGCTAGAGCAACAAGGCTACTTTGGACATTTGAGGACCGGAAGTCAGAACATCAATAAACAGAAGTAATGTTGTCTCCCAATCTTTCTTCACCCCCCACCCCCAACTCCACGCTTTCCCTTTTAGCCTAACTAACCTTCATTAGCTGTTTCCTTAGCAGCTGCTGACAAGCAGGCACTAACAGCTTCATAGGAAGCACTCAGTCGTGTGTTGGGGTCTCTCTTTGGTTTGGGAGGGGGCTGTTTCCGTGGTGATGGCAGGCCACTGCTGTCATCCATACTGAACACAGAGTGCAGGGAGGGAGATCTGATGGATGATCCAGCCAGAGATTGTACTAAGCCATCCACTGCCATGGGGACTGGAACTGAGCTAGAATGAAAATGCTTGGGTGCCCGACTGACTGCAAAGCTGTCTTCAGAGAACTTTCCACCTTTGTCTGCAGCTCTTAAAGGAAAGAAGAAAAATACACATATACAACAGAAGAGATGCCCAGATGCATTATTCAAATGATAACAATGAACCTGTTCATGCAAACATAATAACAACCTTTTGAAAAACAATCTCTCAACACCCCTGCTGAGACTAGAGGATGTGTATGCACTAATCTTCTGACAAACAAATCCAGATGAAGCTGCTAGCATTTTTCCATTTCCTGCTTTATGATAAATCAGATCATTGGTCTCCTTACCCTGACCCCCCTTACCACACACAGACATAAATGCAGCTTTCCTTAAGTAGTTTCATATTGTTGATCAGGCATTCACTGAATGGATTGTTCACACTCTGATTATTAAACATAGTCAAAACCTAGGAATTCAATCTGAATGATAATTTCTGGGAAATCCATCTTAATAGAAAGTTACTGATGCAGCAAATGTTGGGAGTTCATCATGGCTCCCTCCCAAAGGGGTATACTCTTATAAAAAGCAAAGCATGGAATTATGGGGGTAACCTACACTATTTTCCTATTTCTGTTTCTGCCTCCATGCATCATCAGCCATCATTTAAATATGTGGAATTATTTTCTCCATTATAATGATTTTCTTTCCCTTTTAGTCTATGTCTTGTCTGTTGCCAAGTGTATTGCTCTTATACAATAAACAAATTGAGAAATCACTTTGTACTTAATTTTACATCTGGGCAAAGTGAGAAATTAAGGTGATTGTTCAGTTCCAGCAGAGAAAATAATAAATATTCTTGGGAAATTCATATACAATTAATAGTTCTTTAGTTAAAAGGATATAGTAAAAATAATAGTAATGAGAGTAACAAAACAGAGTCTTTCCTTTTGAATCTATATGCTGGAGTAATCATGTGATAAAAAGATGTCAATACATTTTTAAGCATTTGTTTTTATAATTATATCTCTTTATGGCAGAGCATCAAAAGAGTTGGAATTCTTCTAAAAGATATAGCCAGATGCCCATGTAGTAAATGAAATAGCTGAAGATAAAAAGTTGGTATTCAGCATGTAATTTGTTTTCACTCTAATGCTTAATTACCGATTTTTTCCTACAAAGGAATTTTTAGTGTATAATCACTGGATATTTGAAGCTAATTAACCAGAGATGACACTGCCATTTTTACTTTAATAAAAATAATCTGATATAGGCAGCACAGGCAAAGGAGTGTGATTTCCAGTGAGATACAATGTGGCATTATTGAGTTCTTCTGGAAAAATAAATAGCTTCCTAACAAGTTAATTATGGTCAAAGAAAACAGATCACTTTACATTACAAAGCCATTACATAAAGTGATGCTACTATGCATAGGTGTCCTTATCATTCACATAAGAGGAAGGATACTCCATTGTAAGTTGAAACAGGTGGTTGCAAAATTTCTATTTCTTGCTAAGCATACAAAGTGGACTTTCAAATGACAAGAAGAAGAAAAAAAACACTTTATTGGCAAAGAAAATGTGTCAATTTAGATAGTGACTAGAACATACACATTTCTCTATATTGATTTCAAGATATCTCCTCTCTCCTAAAATGACTCCTTATTAATTATCTTGGCAAATTTTCAGAAGGTTCTACAAGTCAGCATTTTATGTTCAGTGTGCTTGAATGAAAAACATTTAAAGCTCAATTAAATCTGTTTGCTAAAAATAGAGCTATTATATACTTTAAAATAAAATCTGAGATTGCCTGAGGTATTCAAAAACAAACAAGTACAGCATTCAAAATTAATGACCTTCAAAACAGAAATTATATATAGTATGTGATATGTATGTCTGCAATTATGACTTTGCTAACAAGAATATTTTATATATTAACAAAAATATTTAAAATATTCATCTGAAGCTGTAATTAGATCTTCAATAATCAATCATAATCATCATCATCATTT